>NW_027464162.1:0-144148 GCF_050947455.1 Rhinoderma darwinii
ATGGGGACCTGCAGGCTCACACACTCACAGCTACACGGGAGGTGAATAAAGGCCGGAGAGGAAGCCAGACAGGATTTGCTTCTTTTGCTTGCACCACAATGCAGTGCTGAAAGAGGAGGAATCTACATAAAAACGCCTTCCTGGCAACGCCCAAATGCCCTGCTGCCATGCAGATAAACACTGGCAGCGGCAGCAAGTGCATGCCCACAGCCACCCCTTGTTCCTTCACACCTTGTATCAGCTGTAATCCAGTCCAGTCCAGTGCTGCCTGCTGAGCAGCACTGACCAACACTGCCTGGGCCCAGGCTTTTATCTCTGAGGCCCCATTATGATGTCAGAAAGCTGGCTCTGGAATCCTGAGGGCTCCACTATGACACGTGCAAAGTTCCGTCTGAACTTTATATAAGACGGTGAGGCTCAGTCAGTCACTCAGTGTTGCCTGAGAGGGCAACACTGCAACAGCCGGCCGCCAGGCTGTCTTTTTTTTGCACAGCTAGTTGCCTCCAGGAGGCCACAAGAGGGAGACAAGGGACTGCAAAATGGAAAATAGGCATCCACCAACTTTACAGACAACTTCTCCTTGCTCCTACAACCTCCATCCTTGCACAGTTTGTTATTCTTCTAGGTAACATAGTAACAAATCCAAATTGCTGCTCTCTTTGTAGGCAAGCAAGGCTTTGTTGCAACTGCAATTCTTACTTCTTCTTGAAATGTAGGGACGACAGTACATTCCATCACATCCATCTAGTGTACACAGGTAGGTCCATTGTGGCGGGCAGGCGAGCGGGCGGGCTGCTTTATTGGCTGTTTGCTGTTCCCCTACTCCACTCCACTATTTGACTGTTGTGCTGCAATCAATCAATCAATCAATCAATCAATCAATCAATCAATCAATCAATCAATCAATCAATCAATCAGTGGCTGGCTCAGGTGCAGCTCTTTAACTTACCTAAAAGGGAGGGCGGAGAGAAGACAAGGAAGGTGAATGAGGTGTTCCAATGTGAAATGCCGGAAACACAGAAACACAGACGACACACAACAAGAGGTGGCAATCTATTCATTAATTGCATTTAATCAATGAGCTCATTATCACTCATGCATTGTCCAACAGGTGTTGAAATAATGGGATTAAAAGGGGAGATCCCTTCAGAAAGACAGAAACAATAGCAAAGACAAAAAACACTTTTGGAATCTGCTTTTAGTCAACACATAAGGAAAGGGTGCACCGGTCCTGGAAATACTGCAATACCAGGTCAATGCGTGGAGTGGACAGAGCAAGCTCTATTTCCATCTCCCTGTTCTAAAAATCCATTTAATATATGGTCCCCAGATAGGGGACGTATCAGATATTAAACTGATAAGAACAGATACTACACTTGATCTTAGCCAAAAGGCCGAGAAGCGATAACCCGAACGGGCCGCGCGTTGCCCGAGCCTGCCCGATACTGCTGTTCAGCCCTTGCAGCGATTCAGCCTACTTCTAGGCAATTCCATGGGGCCCTGCAGGCTCACACACTCACAGCTACACGGGAGGTGAATAAAGGCCGGAGAGGAAGCCAGACAGGATTTGCTTCTTTTGCTTGCACCACAATGCAGTGCTGAAAGAGGAGGAATCTACATAAAAACGCCTTCCTGGCAACGCCCAAATGCCCTGCTGCCATGCAGATAAACACTGGCAGCGGCAGCAAGTGCATGCCCACAGCCACCCCTTGTTCCTTCACACCTTGTATCAGCTGTAATCCAGTCCAGTCCAGTGCTGCCTGCTGAGCAGCACTGACCAACACTGCCTGGGCCCAGGCTTTTATCTCTGAGGCCCCATTATGATGTCAGAAAGCTGGCTCTGGAATCCTGAGGGCTCCACTATGACACGTGCAAAGTTCCGTCTGAACTTTATATAAGACGGTGAGGCTCAGTCAGTCACTCAGTGTTGCCTGAGAGGGCAACACTGCAACAGCCGGCCGCCAGGCTGTCTTTTTTTTGCACAGCTAGTTGCCTCCAGGAGGCCACAAGAGGGAGACAAGGGACTGCAAAATGGAAAATAGGCATCCACCAACTTTACAGACAACTTCTCCTTGCTCCTACAACCTCCATCCTTGCACAGTTTGTTATTCTTCTAGGTAACATAGTAACAAATCCAAATTGCTGCTCTCTTTGTAGGCAAGCAAGGCTTTGTTGCAACTGCAATTCTTACTTCTTCTTGAAATGTAGGGACGACAGTACATTCCATCACATCCATCTAGTGTACACAGGTAGGTCCATTGTGGCGGGCAGGCGAGCGGGCGGGCTGCTTTATTGGCTGTTTGCTGTTCCCCTACTCCACTCCACTATTTGACTGTTGTGCTGCATCAATCAATCAATCAATCAATCAATCAATCAATCAATCAATCAATCAATCAATCAATCAGTGGCTGGCTCAGGTGCAGCTCTTTAACTTACCTAAAAGGGAGGGCGGAGAGAAGACAAGGAAGGTGAATGAGGTGTTCCAATGTGAAATGCCGGAAACACAGAAACACAGACGACACACAACAAGAGGTGGCAATCTATTCATTAATTGCATTTAATCAATGAGCTCATTATCACTCATGCATTGTCCAACAGGTGTTGAAATAATGGGATTAAAAGGGGAGATCCCTTCAGAAAGACAGAAACAATAGCAAAGACAAAAAACACTTTTGGAATCTGCTTTTAGTCAACACATAAGGAAAGGGTGCACCGGTCCTGGAAATACTGCAATACCAGGTCAATGCGTGGAGTGGACAGAGCAAGCTCTATTTCCATCTCCCTGTTCTAAAAATACATTTAATATATGGTCCCCAGATAGGGGACGTATCAGATATTAAACTGATAAGAACAGATACTACACTTGATCTTAGCCAAAAGGCCGAGAAGCGATAACCCGAACGGGCCGCGCGTTGCCCGAGCCTGCCCGATACTGCTGTTCAGCCCTTGCAGCGATTCAGCCTACTTCTAGGCAATTCCATGGGGCCCTGCAGGCTCACACACTCACAGCTACACGGGAGGTGAATAAAGGCCGGAGAGGAAGCCAGACAGGATTTGCTTCTTTTGCTTGCACCACAATGCAGTGCTGAAAGAGGAGGAATCTACATAAAAACGCCTTCCTGGCAACGCCCAAATGCCCTGCTGCCATGCAGATAAACACTGGCAGCGGCAGCAAGTGCATGCCCACAGCCACCCCTTGTTCCTTCACACCTTGTATCAGCTGTAATCCAGTCCAGTCCAGTGCTGCCTGCTGAGCAGCACTGACCAACACTGCCTGGGCCCAGGCTTTTATCTCTGAGGCCCCATTATGATGTCAGAAAGCTGGCTCTGGAATCCTGAGGGCTCCACTATGACACGTGCAAAGTTCCGTCTGAACTTTATATAAGACGGTGAGGCTCAGTCAGTCACTCAGTGTTGCCTGAGAGGGCAACACTGCAACAGCCGGCCGCCAGGCTGTCTTTTTTTTGCACAGCTAGTTGCCTCCAGGAGGCCACAAGAGGGAGACAAGGGACTGCAAAATGGAAAATAGGCATCCACCAACTTTACAGACAACTTCTCCTTGCTCCTACAACCTCCATCCTTGCACAGTTTGTTATTCTTCTAGGTAACATAGTAACAAATCCAAATTGCTGCTCTCTTTGTAGGCAAGCAAGGCTTTGTTGCAACTGCAATTCTTACTTCTTCTTGAAATGTAGGGACGACAGTACATTCCATCACATCCATCTAGTGTACACAGGTAGGTCCATTGTGGCGGGCAGGCGAGCGGGCGGGCTGCTTTATTGGCTGTTTGCTGTTCCCCTACTCCACTCCACTATTTGACTGTTGTGCTGCATCAATCAATCAATCAATCAATCAATCAATCAATCAATCAATCAATCAATCAATCAATCAGTGGCTGGCTCAGGTGCAGCTCTTTAACTTACCTAAAAGGGAGGGCGGAGAGAAGACAAGGAAGGTGAATGAGGTGTTCCAATGTGAAATGCCGGAAACACAGAAACACAGACGACACACAACAAGAGGTGGCAATCTATTCATTAATTGCATTTAATCAATGAGCTCATTATCACTCATGCATTGTCCAACAGGTGTTGAAATAATGGGATTAAAAGGGGAGATCCCTTCAGAAAGACAGAAACAATAGCAAAGACAAAAAACACTTTTGGAATCTGCTTTTAGTCAACACATAAGGAAAGGGTGCACCGGTCCTGGAAATACTGCAATACCAGGTCAATGCGTGGAGTGGACAGAGCAAGCTCTATTTCCATCTCCCTGTTCTAAAAATCCATTTAATATATGGTCCCCAGATAGGGGACGTATCAGATATTAAACTGATAAGAACAGATACTACACTTGATCTTAGCCAAAAGGCCGAGAAGCGATAACCCGAACGGGCCGCGCGTTGCCCGAGCCTGCCCGATACTGCTGTTCAGCCCTTGCAGCGATTCAGCCTACTTCTAGGCAATTCCATGGGGCCCTGCAGGCTCACACACTCACAGCTACACGGGAGGTGAATAAAGGCCGGAGAGGAAGCCAGACAGGATTTGCTTCTTTTGCTTGCACCACAATGCAGTGCTGAAAGAGGAGGAATCTACATAAAAACGCCTTCCTGGCAACGCCCAAATGCCCTGCTGCCATGCAGATAAACACTGGCAGCGGCAGCAAGTGCATGCCCACAGCCACCCCTTGTTCCTTCACACCTTGTATCAGCTGTAATCCAGTCCAGTCCAGTGCTGCCTGCTGAGCAGCACTGACCAACACTGCCTGGGCCCAGGCTTTTATCTCTGAGGCCCCATTATGATGTCAGAAAGCTGGCTCTGGAATCCTGAGGGCTCCACTATGACACGTGCAAAGTTCCGTCTGAACTTTATATAAGACGGTGAGGCTCAGTCAGTCACTCAGTGTTGCCTGAGAGGGCAACACTGCAACAGCCGGCCGCCAGGCTGTCTTTTTTTTGCACAGCTAGTTGCCTCCAGGAGGCCACAAGAGGGAGACAAGGGACTGCAAAATGGAAAATAGGCATCCACCAACTTTACAGACAACTTCTCCTTGCTCCTACAACCTCCATCCTTGCACAGTTTGTTATTCTTCTAGGTAACATAGTAACAAATCCAAATTGCTGCTCTCTTTGTAGGCAAGCAAGGCTTTGTTGCAACTGCAATTCTTACTTCTTCTTGAAATGTAGGGACGACAGTACATTCCATCACATCCATCTAGTGTACACAGGTAGGTCCATTGTGGCGGGCAGGCGAGCGGGCGGGCTGCTTTATTGGCTGTTTGCTGTTCCCCTACTCCACTCCACTATTTGACTGTTGTGCTGCATCAATCAATCAATCAATCAATCAATCAATCAATCAATCAATCAATCAATCAATCAATCAATCAGTGGCTGGCTCAGGTGCAGCTCTTTAACTTACCTAAAAGGGAGGGCGGAGAGAAGACAAGGAAGGTGAATGAGGTGTTCCAATGTGAAATGCCGGAAACACAGAAACACAGACGACACACAACAAGAGGTGGCAATCTATTCATTAATTGCATTTAATCAATGAGCTCATTATCACTCATGCATTGTCCAACAGGTGTTGAAATAATGGGATTAAAAGGGGAGATCCCTTCAGAAAGACAGAAACAATAGCAAAGACAAAAAACACTTTTGGAATCTGCTTTTAGTCAACACATAAGGAAAGGGTGCACCGGTCCTGGAAATACTGCAATACCAGGTCAATGCGTGGAGTGGACAGAGCAAGCTCTATTTCCATCTCCCTGTTCTAAAAATCCATTTAATATATGGTCCCCAGATAGGGGACGTATCAGATATTAAACTGATAAGAACAGATACTACACTTGATCTTAGCCAAAAGGCCGAGAAGCGATAACCCGAACGGGCCGCGCGTTGCCCGAGCCTGCCCGATACTGCTGTTCAGCCCTTGCAGCGATTCAGCCTACTTCTAGGCAATTCCATGGGGCCCTGCAGGCTCACACACTCACAGCTACACGGGAGGTGAATAAAGGCCGGAGAGGAAGCCAGACAGGATTTGCTTCTTTTGCTTGCACCACAATGCAGTGCTGAAAGAGGAGGAATCTACATAAAAACGCCTTCCTGGCAACGCCCAAATGCCCTGCTGCCATGCAGATAAACACTGGCAGCGGCAGCAAGTGCATGCCCACAGCCACCCCTTGTTCCTTCACACCTTGTATCAGCTGTAATCCAGTCCAGTCCAGTGCTGCCTGCTGAGCAGCACTGACCAACACTGCCTGGGCCCAGGCTTTTATCTCTGAGGCCCCATTATGATGTCAGAAAGCTGGCTCTGGAATCCTGAGGGCTCCACTATGACACGTGCAAAGTTCCGTCTGAACTTTATATAAGACGGTGAGGCTCAGTCAGTCACTCAGTGTTGCCTGAGAGGGCAACACTGCAACAGCCGGCCGCCAGGCTGTCTTTTTTTTGCACAGCTAGTTGCCTCCAGGAGGCCACAAGAGGGAGACAAGGGACTGCAAAATGGAAAATAGGCATCCACCAACTTTACAGACAACTTCTCCTTGCTCCTACAACCTCCATCCTTGCACAGTTTGTTATTCTTCTAGGTAACATAGTAACAAATCCAAATTGCTGCTCTCTTTGTAGGCAAGCAAGGCTTTGTTGCAACTGCAATTCTTACTTCTTCTTGAAATGTAGGGACGACAGTACATTCCATCACATCCATCTAGTGTACACAGGTAGGTCCATTGTGGCGGGCAGGCGAGCGGGCGGGCTGCTTTATTGGCTGTTTGCTGTTCCCCTACTCCACTCCACTATTTGACTGTTGTGCTGCATCAATCAATCAATCAATCAATCAATCAATCGATCAATCAATCAATCAATCAATCAATCAATCAGTGGCTGGCTCAGGTGCAGCTCTTTAACTTACCTAAAAGGGAGGGCGGAGAGAAGACAAGGAAGGTGAATGAGGTGTTCCAATGTGAAATGCCGGAAACACAGAAACACAGACGACACACAACAAGAGGTGGCAATCTATTCATTAATTGCATTTAATCAATGAGCTCATTATCACTCATGCATTGTCCAACAGGTGTTGAAATAATGGGATTAAAAGGGGAGATCCCTTCAGAAAGACAGAAACAATAGCAAAGACAAAAAACACTTTTGGAATCTGCTTTTAGTCAACACATAAGGAAAGGGTGCACCGGTCCTGGAAATACTGCAATACCAGGTCAATGCGTGGAGTGGACAGAGCAAGCTCTATTTCCATCTCCCTGTTCTAAAAATCCATTTAATATATGGTCCCCAGATAGGGGACGTATCAGATATTAAACTGATAAGAACAGATACTACACTTGATCTTAGCCAAAAGGCCGAGAAGCGATAACCCGAACGGGCCGCGCGTTGCCCGAGCCTGCCCGATACTGCTGTTCAGCCCTTGCAGCGATTCAGCCTACTTCTAGGCAATTCCATGGGGCCCTGCAGGCTCACACACTCACAGCTACACGGGAGGTGAATAAAGGCCGGAGAGGAAGCCAGACAGGATTTGCTTCTTTTGCTTGCACCACAATGCAGTGCTGAAAGAGGAGGAATCTACATAAAAACGCCTTCCTGGCAACGCCCAAATGCCCTGCTGCCATGCAGATAAACACTGGCAGCGGCAGCAAGTGCATGCCCACAGCCACCCCTTGTTCCTTCACACCTTGTATCAGCTGTAATCCAGTCCAGTCCAGTGCTGCCTGCTGAGCAGCACTGACCAACACTACCTGGGCCCAGGCTTTTATCTCTGAGGCCCCATTATGATGTCAGAAAGCTGGCTCTGGAATCCTGAGGGCTCCACTATGACACGTGCAAAGTTCCGTCTGAACTTTATATAAGACGGTGAGGCTCAGTCAGTCACTCAGTGTTGCCTGAGAGGGCAACACTGCAACAGCCGGCCGCCAGGCTGTCTTTTTTTTGCACAGCTAGTTGCCTCCAGGAGGCCACAAGAGGGAGACAAGGGACTGCAAAATGGAAAATAGGCATCCACCAACTTTACAGACAACTTCTCCTTGCTCCTACAACCTCCATCCTTGCACAGTTTGTTATTCTTCTAGGTAACATAGTAACAAATCCAAATTGCTGCTCTCTTTGTAGGCAAGCAAGGCTTTGTTGCAACTGCAATTCTTACTTCTTCTTGAAATGTAGGGACGACAGTACATTCCATCACATCCATCTAGTGTACACAGGTAGGTCCATTGTGGCGGGCAGGCGAGCGGGCGGGCTGCTTTATTGGCTGTTTGCTGTTCCCCTACTCCACTCCACTATTTGACTGTTGTGCTGCATCAATCAATCAATCAATCAATCAATCAATCAATCAATCAATCAATCAATCAATCAATCAGTGGCTGGCTCAGGTGCAGCTCTTTAACTTACCTAAAAGGGAGGGCGGAGAGAAGACAAGGAAGGTGAATGAGGTGTTCCAATGTGAAATGCCGGAAACACAGAAACACAGACGACACACAACAAGAGGTGGCAATCTATTCATTAATTGCATTTAATCAATGAGCTCATTATCACTCATGCATTGTCCAACAGGTGTTGAAATAATGGGATTAAAAGGGGAGATCCCTTCAGAAAGACAGAAACAATAGCAAAGACAAAAAACACTTTTGGAATCTGCTTTTAGTCAACACATAAGGAAAGGGTGCACCGGTCCTGGAAATACTGCAATACCAGGTCAATGCGTGGAGTGGACAGAGCAAGCTCTATTTCCATCTCCCTGTTCTAAAAATCCATTTAATATATGGTCCCCAGATAGGGGACGTATCAGATATTAAACTGATAAGAACAGATACTACACTTGATCTTAGCCAAAAGGCCGAGAAGCGATAACCCGAACGGGCCGCGCGTTGCCCGAGCCTGCCCGATACTGCTGTTCAGCCCTTGCAGCGATTCAGCCTACTTCTAGGCAATTCCATGGGGCCCTGCAGGCTCACACACTCACAGCTACACGGGAGGTGAATAAAGGCCGGAGAGGAAGCCAGACAGGATTTGCTTCTTTTGCTTGCACCACAATGCAGTGCTGAAAGAGGAGGAATCTACATAAAAACGCCTTCCTGGCAACGCCCAAATGCCCTGCTGCCATGCAGATAAACACTGGCAGCGGCAGCAAGTGCATGCCCACAGCCACCCCTTGTTCCTTCACACCTTGTATCAGCTGTAATCCAGTCCAGTCCAGTGCTGCCTGCTGAGCAGCACTGACCAACACTGCCTGGGCCCAGGCTTTTATCTCTGAGGCCCCATTATGATGTCAGAAAGCTGGCTCTGGAATCCTGAGGGCTCCACTATGACACGTGCAAAGTTCCGTCTGAACTTTATATAAGACGGTGAGGCTCAGTCAGTCACTCAGTGTTGCCTGAGAGGGCAACACTGCAACAGCCGGCCGCCAGGCTGTCTTTTTTTTGCACAGCTAGTTGCCTCCAGGAGGCCACAAGAGGGAGACAAGGGACTGCAAAATGGAAAATAGGCATCCACCAACTTTACAGACAACTTCTCCTTGCTCCTACAACCTCCATCCTTGCACAGTTTGTTATTCTTCTAGGTAACATAGTAACAAATCCAAATTGCTGCTCTCTTTGTAGGCAAGCAAGGCTTTGTTGCAACTGCAATTCTTACTTCTTCTTGAAATGTAGGGACGACAGTACATTCCATCACATCCATCTAGTGTACACAGGTAGGTCCATTGTGGCGGGCAGGCGAGCGGGCGGGCTGCTTTATTGGCTGTTTGCTGTTCCCCTACTCCACTCCACTATTTGACTGTTGTGCTGCATCAATCAATCAATCAATCAATCAATCAATCAATCAATCAATCAATCAATCAATCAGTGGCTGGCTCAGGTGCAGCTCTTTAACTTACCTAAAAGGGAGGGCGGAGAGAAGACAAGGAAGGTGAATGAGGTGTTCCAATGTGAAATGCCGGAAACACAGAAACACAGACGACACACAACAAGAGGTGGCAATCTATTCATTAATTGCATTTAATCAATGAGCTCATTATCACTCATGCATTGTCCAACAGGTGTTGAAATAATGGGATTAAAAGGGGAGATCCCTTCAGAAAGACAGAAACAATAGCAAAGACAAAAAACACTTTTGGAATCTGCTTTTAGTCAACACATAAGGAAAGGGTGCACCGGTCCTGGAAATACTGCAATACCAGGTCAATGCGTGGAGTGGACAGAGCAAGCTCTATTTCCATCTCCCTGTTCTAAAAATCCATTTAATATATGGTCCCCAGATAGGGGACGTATCAGATATTAAACTGATAAGAACAGATACTACACTTGATCTTAGCCAAAAGGCCGAGAAGCGATAACCCGAACGGGCCGCGCGTTGCCCGAGCCTGCCCGATACTGCTGTTCAGCCCTTGCAGCGATTCAGCCTACTTCTAGGCAATTCCATGGGGCCCTGCAGGCTCACACACTCACAGCTACACGGGAGGTGAATAAAGGCCGGAGAGGAAGCCAGACAGGATTTGCTTCTTTTGCTTGCACCACAATGCAGTGCTGAAAGAGGAGGAATCTACATAAAAACGCCTTCCTGGCAACGCCCAAATGCCCTGCTGCCATGCAGATAAACACTGGCAGCGGCAGCAAGTGCATGCCCACAGCCACCCCTTGTTCCTTCACACCTTGTATCAGCTGTAATCCAGTCCAGTCCAGTGCTGCCTGCTGAGCAGCACTGACCAACACTGCCTGGGCCCAGGCTTTTATCTCTGAGGCCCCATTATGATGTCAGAAAGCTGGCTCTGGAATCCTGAGGGCTCCACTATGACACGTGCAAAGTTCCGTCTGAACTTTATATAAGACGGTGAGGCTCAGTCAGTCACTCAGTGTTGCCTGAGAGGGCAACACTGCAACAGCCGGCCGCCAGGCTGTCTTTTTTTTGCACAGCTAGTTGCCTCCAGGAGGCCACAAGAGGGAGACAAGGGACTGCAAAATGGAAAATAGGCATCCACCAACTTTACAGACAACTTCTCCTTGCTCCTACAACCTCCATCCTTGCACAGTTTGTTATTCTTCTAGGTAACATAGTAACAAATCCAAATTGCTGCTCTCTTTGTAGGCAAGCAAGGCTTTGTTGCAACTGCAATTCTTACTTCTTCTTGAAATGTAGGGACGACAGTACATTCCATCACATCCATCTAGTGTACACAGGTAGGTCCATTGTGGCGGGCAGGCGAGCGGGCGGGCTGCTTTATTGGCTGTTTGCTGTTCCCCTACTCCACTCCACTATTTGACTGTTGTGCTGCATCAATCAATCAATCAATCAATCAATCAATCAATCAATCAATCAATCAATCAATCAGTGGCTGGCTCAGGTGCAGCTCTTTAACTTACCTAAAAGGGAGGGCGGAGAGAAGACAAGGAAGGTGAATGAGGTGTTCCAATGTGAAATGCCGGAAACACAGAAACACAGACGACACACAACAAGAGGTGGCAATCTATTCATTAATTGCATTTAATCAATGAGCTCATTATCACTCATGCATTGTCCAACAGGTGTTGAAATAATGGGATTAAAAGGGGAGATCCCTTCAGAAAGACAGAAACAGTAGCAAAGACAAAAAACACTTTTGGAATCTGCTTTTAGTCAACACATAAGGAAAGGGTGCACCGGTCCTGGAAATACTGCAATACCAGGTCAATGCGTGGAGTGGACAGAGCAAGCTCTATTTCCATCTCCCTGTTCTAAAAATCCATTTAATATATGGTCCCCAGATAGGGGACGTATCAGATATTAAACTGATAAGAACAGATACTACACTTGATCTTAGCCAAAAGGCCGAGAAGCGATAACCCGAACGGGCCGCGCGTTGCCCGAGCCTGCCCGATACTGCTGTTCAGCCCTTGCAGCGATTCAGCCTACTTCTAGGCAATTCCATGGGGCCCTGCAGGCTCACACACTCACAGCTACACGGGAGGTGAATAAAGGCCGGAGAGGAAGCCAGACAGGATTTGCTTCTTTTGCTTGCACCACAATGCAGTGCTGAAAGAGGAGGAATCTACATAAAAACGCCTTCCTGGCAACGCCCAAATGCCCTGCTGCCATGCAGATAAACACTGGCAGCGGCAGCAAGTGCATGCCCACAGCCACCCCTTGTTCCTTCACACCTTGTATCAGCTGTAATCCAGTCCAGTCCAGTGCTGCCTGCTGAGCAGCACTGACCAACACTGCCTGGGCCCAGGCTTTTATCTCTGAGGCCCCATTATGATGTCAGAAAGCTGGCTCTGGAATCCTGAGGGCTCCACTATGACACGTGCAAAGTTCCGTCTGAACTTTATATAAGACGGTGAGGCTCAGTCAGTCACTCAGTGTTGCCTGAGAGGGCAACACTGCAACAGCCGGCCGCCAGGCTGTCTTTTTTTTGCACAGCTAGTTGCCTCCAGGAGGCCACAAGAGGGAGACAAGGGACTGCAAAATGGAAAATAGGCATCCACCAACTTTACAGACAACTTCTCCTTGCTCCTACAACCTCCATCCTTGCACAGTTTGTTATTCTTCTAGGTAACATAGTAACAAATCCAAATTGCTGCTCTCTTTGTAGGCAAGCAAGGCTTTGTTGCAACTGCAATTCTTACTTCTTCTTGAAATGTAGGGACGACAGTACATTCCATCACATCCATCTAGTGTACACAGGTAGGTCCATTGTGGCGGGCAGGCGAGCGGGCGGGCTGCTTTATTGGCTGTTTGCTGTTCCCCTACTCCACTCCACTATTTGACTGTTGTGCTGCAATCAATCAATCAATCAATCAATCAATCAATCAATCAGTGGCTGGCTCAGGTGCAGCTCTTTAACTTACCTAAAAGGGAGGGCGGAGAGAAGACAAGGAAGGTGAATGAGGTGTTCCAATGTGAAATGCCGGAAACACAGAAACACAGACGACACACAACAAGAGGTGGCAATCTATTCATTAATTGCATTTAATCAATGAGCTCATTATCACTCATGCATTGTCCAACAGGTGTTGAAATAATGGGATTAAAAGGGGAGATCCCTTCAGAAAGACAGAAACAATAGCAAAGACAAAAAACACTTTTGGAATCTGCTATTAGTCAACACATAAGGAAAGGGTGCACCGGTCCTGGAAATACTGCAATACCAGGTCAATGCGTGGAGTGGACAGAGCAAGCTCTATTTCCATCTCCCTGTTCTAAAAATCCATTTAATATATGGTCCCCAGATAGGGGACGTATCAGATATTAAACTGATAAGAACAGATACTACACTTGATCTTAGCCAAAAGGCCGAGAAGCGATAACCCGAACGGGCCGCGCGTTGCCCGAGCCTGCCCGATACTGCTGTTCAGCCCTTGCAGCGATTCAGCCTACTTCTAGGCAATTCCATGGGGCCCTGCAGGCTCACACACTCACAGCTACACGGGAGGTGAATAAAGGCCGGAGAGGAAGCCAGACAGGATTTGCTTCTTTTGCTTGCACCACAATGCAGTGCTGAAAGAGGAGGAATCTACATAAAAACGCCTTCCTGGCAACGCCCAAATGCCCTGCTGCCATGCAGATAAACACTGGCAGCGGCAGCAAGTGCATGCCCACAGCCACCCCTTGTTCCTTCACACCTTGTATCAGCTGTAATCCAGTCCAGTCCAGTGCTGCCTGCTGAGCAGCACTGACCAACACTGCCTGGGCCCAGGCTTTTATCTCTGAGGCCCCATTATGATGTCAGAAAGCTGGCTCTGGAATCCTGAGGGCTCCACTATGACACGTGCAAAGTTCCGTCTGAACTTTATATAAGACGGTGAGGCTCAGTCAGTCACTCAGTGTTGCCTGAGAGGGCAACACTGCAACAGCCGGCCGCCAGGCTGTCTTTTTTTTGCACAGCTAGTTGCCTCCAGGAGGCCACAAGAGGGAGACAAGGGACTGCAAAATGGAAAATAGGCATCCACCAACTTTACAGACAACTTCTCCTTGCTCCTACAACCTCCATCCTTGCACAGTTTGTTATTCTTCTAGGTAACATAGTAACAAATCCAAATTGCTGCTCTCTTTGTAGGCAAGCAAGGCTTTGTTGCAACTGCAATTCTTACTTCTTCTTGAAATGTAGGGACGACAGTACATTCCATCACATCCATCTAGTGTACACAGGTAGGTCCATTGTGGCGGGCAGGCGAGCGGGCGGGCTGCTTTATTGGCTGTTTGCTGTTCCCCTACTCCACTCCACTATTTGACTGTTGTGCTGCATCAATCAATCAATCAATCAATCAATCAATCAATCAATCAATCAATCAATCAATCAGTGGCTGGCTCAGGTGCAGCTCTTTAACTTACCTAAAAGGGAGGGCGGAGAGAAGACAAGGAAGGTGAATGAGGTGTTCCAATGTGAAATGCCGGAAACACAGAAACACAGACGACACACAACAAGAGGTGGCAATCTATTCATTAATTGCATTTAATCAATGAGCTCATTATCACTCATGCATTGTCCAACAGGTGTTGAAATAATGGGATTAAAAGGGGAGATCCCTTCAGAAAGACAGAAACAATAGCAAAGACAAAAAACACTTTTGGAATCTGCTTTTAGTCAACACATAAGGAAAGGGTGCACCGGTCCTGGAAATACTGCAATACCAGGTCAATGCGTGGAGTGGACAGAGCAAGCTCTATTTCCATCTCCCTGTTCTAAAAATCCATTTAATATATGGTCCCCAGATAGGGGACGTATCAGATATTAAACTGATAAGAACAGATACTACACTTGATCTTAGCCAAAAGGCCGAGAAGCGATAACCCGAACGGGCCGCGCGTTGCCCGAGCCTGCCCGATACTGCTGTTCAGCCCTTGCAGCGATTCAGCCTACTTCTAGGCAATTCCATGGGGCCCTGCAGGCTCACACACTCACAGCTACACGGGAGGTGAATAAAGGCCGGAGAGGAAGCCAGACAGGATTTGCTTCTTTTGCTTGCACCACAATGCAGTGCTGAAAGAGGAGGAATCTACATAAAAACGCCTTCCTGGCAACGCCCAAATGCCCTGCTGCCATGCAGATAAACACTGGCAGCGGCAGCAAGTGCATGCCCACAGCCACCCCTTGTTCCTTCACACCTTGTATCAGCTGTAATCCAGTCCAGTCCAGTGCTGCCTGCTGAGCAGCACTGACCAACACTGCCTGGGCCCAGGCTTTTATCTCTGAGGCCCCATTATGATGTCAGAAAGCTGGCTCTGGAATCCTGAGGGCTCCACTATGACACGTGCAAAGTTCCGTCTGAACTTTATATAAGACGGTGAGGCTCAGTCAGTCACTCAGTGTTGCCTGAGAGGGCAACACTGCAACAGCCGGCCGCCAGGCTGTCTTTTTTTTGCACAGCTAGTTGCCTCCAGGAGGCCACAAGAGGGAGACAAGGGACTGCAAAATGGAAAATAGGCATCCACCAACTTTACAGACAACTTCTCCTTGCTCCTACAACCTCCATCCTTGCACAGTTTGTTATTCTTCTAGGTAACATAGTAACAAATCCAAATTGCTGCTCTCTTTGTAGGCAAGCAAGGCTTTGTTGCAACTGCAATTCTTACTTCTTCTTGAAATGTAGGGACGACAGTACATTCCATCACATCCATCTAGTGTACACAGGTAGGTCCATTGTGGCGGGCAGGCGAGCGGGCGGGCTGCTTTATTGGCTGTTTGCTGTTCCCCTACTCCACTCCACTATTTGACTGTTGTGCTGCATCAATCAATCAATCAATCAATCAATCAATCAATCAATCAATCAATCAATCAGTGGCTGGCTCAGGTGCAGCTCTTTAACTTACCTAAAAGGGAGGGCGGAGAGAAGACAAGGAAGGTGAATGAGGTGTTCCAATGTGAAATGCCGGAAACACAGAAACACAGACGACACACAACAAGAGGTGGCAATCTATTCATTAATTGCATTTAATCAATGAGCTCATTATCACTCATGCATTGTCCAACAGGTGTTGAAATAATGGGATTAAAAGGGGAGATCCCTTCAGAAAGACAGAAACAATAGCAAAGACAAAAAACACTTTTGGAATCTGCTTTTAGTCAACACATAAGGAAAGGGTGCACCGGTCCTGGAAATACTGCAATACCAGGTCAATGCGTGGAGTGGACAGAGCAAGCTCTATTTCCATCTCCCTGTTCTAAAAATCCATTTAATATATGGTCCCCAGATAGGGGACGTATCAGATATTAAACTGATAAGAACAGATACTACACTTGATCTTAGCCAAAAGGCCGAGAAGCGATAACCCGAACGGGCCGCGCGTTGCCCGAGCCTGCCCGATACTGCTGTTCAGCCCTTGCAGCGATTCAGCCTACTTCTAGGCAATTCCATGGGGCCCTGCAGGCTCACACACTCACAGCTACACGAGAGGTGAATAAAGGCCGGAGAGGAAGCCAGACAGGATTTGCTTCTTTTGCTTGCACCACAATGCAGTGCTGAAAGAGGAGGAATCTACATAAAAACGCCTTCCTGGCAACGCCCAAATGCCCTGCTGCCATGCAGATAAACACTGGCAGCGGCAGCAAGTGCATGCCCACAGCCACCCCTTGTTCCTTCACACCTTGTATCAGCTGTAATCCAGTCCAGTCCAGTGCTGCCTGCTGAGCAGCACTGACCAACACTGCCTGGGCCCAGGCTTTTATCTCTGAGGCCCCATTATGATGTCAGAAAGCTGGCTCTGGAATCCTGAGGGCTCCACTATGACACGTGCAAAGTTCCGTCTGAACTTTATATAAGACGGTGAGGCTCAGTCAGTCACTCAGTGTTGCCTGAGAGGGCAACACTGCAACAGCCGGCCGCCAGGCTGTCTTTTTTTTGCACAGCTAGTTGCCTCCAGGAGGCCACAAGAGGGAGACAAGGGACTGCAAAATGGAAAATAGGCATCCACCAACTTTACAGACAACTTCTCCTTGCTCCTACAACCTCCATCCTTGCACAGTTTGTTATTCTTCTAGGTAACATAGTAACAAATCCAAATTGCTGCTCTCTTTGTAGGCAAGCAAGGCTTTGTTGCAACTGCAATTCTTACTTCTTCTTGAAATGTAGGGACGACAGTACATTCCATCACATCCATCTAGTGTACACAGGTAGGTCCATTGTGGCGGGCAGGCGAGCGGGCGGGCTGCTTTATTGGCTGTTTGCTGTTCCCCTACTCCACTCCACTATTTGACTGTTGTGCTGCATCAATCAATCAATCAATCAATCAATCAATCAATCAATCAATCAATCAATCAATCAGTGGCTGGCTCAGGTGCAGCTCTTTAACTTACCTAAAAGGGAGGGCGGAGAGAAGACAAGGAAGGTGAATGAGGTGTTCCAATGTGAAATGCCGGAAACACAGAAACACAGACGACACACAACAAGAGGTGGCAATCTATTCATTAATTGCATTTAATCAATGAGCTCATTATCACTCATGCATTGTCCAACAGGTGTTGAAATAATGGGATTAAAAGGGGAGATCCCTTCAGAAAGACAGAAACAATAGCAAAGACAAAAAACACTTTTGGAATCTGCTTTTAGTCAACACATAAGGAAAGGGTGCACCGGTCCTGGAAATACTGCAATACCAGGTCAATGCGTGGAGTGGACAGAGCAAGCTCTATTTCCATCTCCCTGTTCTAAAAATCCATTTAATATATGGTCCCCAGATAGGGGACGTATCAGATATTAAACTGATAAGAACAGATACTACACTTGATCTTAGCCAAAAGGCCGAGAAGCGATAACCCGAACGGGCCGCGCGTTGCCCGAGCCTGCCCGATACTGCTGTTCAGCCCTTGCAGCGATTCAGCCTACTTCTAGGCAATTCCATGGGGCCCTGCAGGCTCACACACTCACAGCTACACGGGAGGTGAATAAAGGCCGGAGAGGAAGCCAGACAGGATTTGCTTCTTTTGCTTGCACCACAATGCAGTGCTGAAAGAGGAGGAATCTACATAAAAACGCCTTCCTGGCAACGCCCAAATGCCCTGCTGCCATGCAGATAAACACTGGCAGCGGCAGCAAGTGCATGCCCACAGCCACCCCTTGTTCCTTCACACCTTGTATCAGCTGTAATCCAGTCCAGTCCAGTGCTGCCTGCTGAGCAGCACTGACCAACACTGCCTGGGCCCAGGCTTTTATCTCTGAGGCCCCATTATGATGTCAGAAAGCTGGCTCTGGAATCCTGAGGGCTCCACTATGACACGTGCAAAGTTCCGTCTGAACTTTATATAAGACGGTGAGGCTCAGTCAGTCACTCAGTGTTGCCTGAGAGGGCAACACTGCAACAGCCGGCCGCCAGGCTGTCTTTTTTTTGCACAGCTAGTTGCCTCCAGGAGGCCACAAGAGGGAGACAAGGGACTGCAAAATGGAAAATAGGCATCCACCAACTTTACAGACAACTTCTCCTTGCTCCTACAACCTCCATCCTTGCACAGTTTGTTATTCTTCTAGGTAACATAGTAACAAATCCAAATTGCTGCTCTCTTTGTAGGCAAGCAAGGCTTTGTTGCAACTGCAATTCTTACTTCTTCTTGAAATGTAGGGACGACAGTACATTCCATCACATCCATCTAGTGTACACAGGTAGGTCCATTGTGGCGGGCAGGCGAGCGGGCGGGCTGCTTTATTGGCTGTTTGCTGTTCCCCTACTCCACTCCACTATTTGACTGTTGTGCTGCATCAATCAATCAATCAATCAATCAATCAATCAATCAATCAATCAATCAATCAATCAATCAATCAGTGGCTGGCTCAGGTGCAGCTCTTTAACTTACCTAAAAGGGAGGGCGGAGAGAAGACAAGGAAGGTGAATGAGGTGTTCCAATGTGAAATGCCGGAAACACAGAAACACAGACGACACACAACAAGAGGTGGCAATCTATTCATTAATTGCATTTAATCAATGAGCTCATTATCACTCATGCATTGTCCAACAGGTGTTGAAATAATGGGATTAAAAGGGGAGATCCCTTCAGAAAGACAGAAACAATAGCAAAGACAAAAAACACTTTTGGAATCTGCTTTTAGTCAACACATAAGGAAAGGGTGCACCGGTCCTGGAAATACTGCAATACCAGGTCAATGCGTGGAGTGGACAGAGCAAGCTCTATTTCCATCTCCCTGTTCTAAAAATCCATTTAATATATGGTCCCCAGATAGGGGACGTATCAGATATTAAACTGATAAGAACAGATACTACACTTGATCTTAGCCAAAAGGCCGAGAAGCGATAACCCGAACGGGCCGCGCGTTGCCCGAGCCTGCCCGATACTGCTGTTCAGCCCTTGCAGCGATTCAGCCTACTTCTAGGCAATTCCATGGGGCCCTGCAGGCTCACACACTCACAGCTACACGGGAGGTGAATAAAGGCCGGAGAGGAAGCCAGACAGGATTTGCTTCTTTTGCTTGCACCACAATGCAGTGCTGAAAGAGGAGGAATCTACATAAAAACGCCTTCCTGGCAACGCCCAAATGCCCTGCTGCCATGCAGATAAACACTGGCAGCGGCAGCAAGTGCATGCCCACAGCCACCCCTTGTTCCTTCACACCTTGTATCAGCTGTAATCCAGTCCAGTCCAGTGCTGCCTGCTGAGCAGCACTGACCAACACTGCCTGGGCCCAGGCTTTTATCTCTGAGGCCCCATTATGATGTCAGAAAGCTGGCTCTGGAATCCTGAGGGCTCCACTATGACACGTGCAAAGTTCCGTCTGAACTTTATATAAGACGGTGAGGCTCAGTCAGTCACTCAGTGTTGCCTGAGAGGGCAACACTGCAACAGCCGGCCGCCAGGCTGTCTTTTTTTTGCACAGCTAGTTGCCTCCAGGAGGCCACAAGAGGGAGACAAGGGACTGCAAAATGGAAAATAGGCATCCACCAACTTTACAGACAACTTCTCCTTGCTCCTACAACCTCCATCCTTGCACAGTTTGTTATTCTTCTAGGTAACATAGTAACAAATCCAAATTGCTGCTCTCTTTGTAGGCAAGCAAGGCTTTGTTGCAACTGCAATTCTTACTTCTTCTTGAAATGTAGGGACGACAGTACATTCCATCACATCCATCTAGTGTACACAGGTAGGTCCATTGTGGCGGGCAGGCGAGCGGGCGGGCTGCTTTATTGGCTGTTTGCTGTTCCCCTACTCCACTCCACTATTTGACTGTTGTGCTGCATCAATCAATCAATCAATCAATCAATCAATCAATCAATCAATCAATCAATCAATCAATCAATCAATCAGTGGCTGGCTCAGGTGCAGCTCTTTAACTTACCTAAAAGGGAGGGCGGAGAGAAGACAAGGAAGGTGAATGAGGTGTTCCAATGTGAAATGCCGGAAACACAGAAACACAGACGACACACAACAAGAGGTGGCAATCTATTCATTAATTGCATTTAATCAATGAGCTCATTATCACTCATGCATTGTCCAACAGGTGTTGAAATAATGGGATTAAAAGGGGAGATCCCTTCAGAAAGACAGAAACAATAGCAAAGACAAAAAACACTTTTGGAATCTGCTTTTAGTCAACACATAAGGAAAGGGTGCACCGGTCCTGGAAATACTGCAATACCAGGTCAATGCGTGGAGTGGACAGAGCAAGCTCTATTTCCATCTCCCTGTTCTAAAAATCCATTTAATATATGGTCCCCAGATAGGGGACGTATCAGATATTAAACTGATAAGAACAGATACTACACTTGATCTTAGCCAAAAGGCCGAGAAGCGATAACCCGAACGGGCCGCGCGTTGCCCGAGCCTGCCCGATACTGCTGTTCAGCCCTTGCAGCGATTCAGCCTACTTCTAGGCAATTCCATGGGGCCCTGCAGGCTCACACACTCACAGCTACACGGGAGGTGAATAAAGGCCGGAGAGGAAGCCAGACAGGATTTGCTTCTTTTGCTTGCACCACAATGCAGTGCTGAAAGAGGAGGAATCTACATAAAAACGCCTTCCTGGCAACGCCCAAATGCCCTGCTGCCATGCAGATAAACACTGGCAGCGGCAGCAAGTGCATGCCCACAGCCACCCCTTGTTCCTTCACACCTTGTATCAGCTGTAATCCAGTCCAGTCCAGTGCTGCCTGCTGAGCAGCACTGACCAACACTGCCTGGGCCCAGGCTTTTATCTCTGAGGCCCCATTATGATGTCAGAAAGCTGGCTCTGGAATCCTGAGGGCTCCACTATGACACGTGCAAAGTTCCGTCTGAACTTTATATAAGACGGTGAGGCTCAGTCAGTCACTCAGTGTTGCCTGAGAGGGCAACACTGCAACAGCCGGCCGCCAGGCTGTCTTTTTTTTGCACAGCTAGTTGCCTCCAGGAGGCCACAAGAGGGAGACAAGGGACTGCAAAATGGAAAATAGGCATCCACCAACTTTACAGACAACTTCTCCTTGCTCCTACAACCTCCATCCTTGCACAGTTTGTTATTCTTCTAGGTAACATAGTAACAAATCCAAATTGCTGCTCTCTTTGTAGGCAAGCAAGGCTTTGTTGCAACTGCAATTCTTACTTCTTCTTGAAATGTAGGGACGACAGTACATTCCATCACATCCATCTAGTGTACACAGGTAGGTCCATTGTGGCGGGCAGGCGAGTGGGCGGGCTGCTTTATTGGCTGTTTGCTGTTCCCCTACTCCACTCCACTATTTGACTGTTGTGCTGCATCAATCAATCAATCAATCAATCAATCAATCAATCAATCAATCAATCAATCAATCAAGCAATCAATCAGTGGCTGGCTCAGGTGCAGCTCTTTAACTTACCTAAAAGGGAGGGCGGAGAGAAGACAAGGAAGGTGAATGAGGTGTTCCAATGTGAAATGCCGGAAACACAGAAACACAGACGACACACAACAAGAGGTGGCAATCTATTCATTAATTGCATTTAATCAATGAGCTCATTATCACTCATGCATTGTCCAACAGGTGTTGAAATAATGGGATTAAAAGGGGAGATTCCTTCAGAAAGACAGAAACAATAGCAAAGACAAAAAACACTTTTGGAATCTGCTTTTAGTCAACACATAAGGAAAGGGTGCACCGGTCCTGGAAATACTGCAATACCAGGTCAATGCGTGGAGTGGACAGAGCAAGCTCTATTTCCATCTCCCTGTTCTAAAAATCCATTTAATATATGGTCCCCAGATAGGGGACGTATCAGATATTAAACTGATAAGAACAGATACTACACTTGATCTTAGCCAAAAGGCCGAGAAGCGATAACCCGAACGGGCCGCGCGTTGCCCGAGCCTGCCCGATACTGCTGTTCAGCCCTTGCAGCGATTCAGCCTACTTCTAGGCAATTCCATGGGGCCCTGCAGGCTCACACACTCACAGCTACACGGGAGGTGAATAAAGGCCGGAGAGGAAGCCAGACAGGATTTGCTTCTTTTGCTTGCACCACAATGCAGTGCTGAAAGAGGAGTAATCTACATAAAAACGCCTTCCTGGCAACGCCCAAATGCCCTGCTGCCATGCAGATAAACACTGGCAGCGGCAGCAAGTGCATGCCCACAGCCACCCCTTGTTCCTTCACACCTTGTATCAGCTGTAATCCAGTCCAGTCCAGTGCTGCCTGCTGAGCAGCACTGACCAACACTGCCTGGGCCCAGGCTTTTATCTCTGAGGCCCCATTATGATGTCAGAAAGCTGGCTCTGGAATCCTGAGGGCTCCACTATGACACGTGCAAAGTTCCGTCTGAACTTTATATAAGACGGTGAGGCTCAGTCAGTCACTCAGTGTTGCCTGAGAGGGCAACACTGCAACAGCCGGCCGCCAGGCTGTCTTTTTTTTGCACAGCTAGTTGCCTCCAGGAGGCCACAAGAGGGAGACAAGGGACTGCAAAATGGAAAATAGGCATCCACCAACTTTACAGACAACTTCTCCTTGCTCCTACAACCTCCATCCTTGCACAGTTGCACAGTTTGTTATTCTTCTAGGTAACATAGTAACAAATCCAAATTGCTGCTCTCTTTGTAGGCAAGCAAGGCTTTGTTGCAACTGCAATTCTTACTTCTTCTTGAAATGTAGGGACGACAGTACATTCCATCACATCCATCTAGTGTACACAGGTAGGTCCATTGTGGCGGGCAGGCGAGCGGGCGGGCTGCTTTATTGGCTGTTTGCTGTTCCCCTACTCCACTCCACTATTTGACTGTTGTGCTGCATCAATCAATCAATCAATCAATCAATCAATCAATCAATCAATCAATCAATCAATCAATCAATCAGTGGCTGGCTCAGGTGCAGCTCTTTAACTTACCTAAAAGGGAGGGCGGAGAGAAGACAAGGAAGGTGAATGAGGTGTTCCAATGTGAAATGCCGGAAACACAGAAACACAGACGACACACAACAAGAGGTGGCAATCTATTCATTAATTGCATTTAATCAATGAGCTCATTATCACTCATGCATTGTCCAACAGGTGTTGAAATAATGGGATTAAAAGGGGAGATCCCTTCAGAAAGACAGAAACAATAGCAAAGACAAAAAACACTTTTGGAATCTGCTTTTAGTCAACACATAAGGAAAGGGTGCACCGGTCCTGGAAATACTGCAATACCAGGTCAATGCGTGGAGTGGACAGAGCAAGCTCTATTTCCATCTCCCTGTTTTAAAAATCCATTTAATATATGGTCCCCAGATAGGGGACGTATCAGATATTAAACTGATAAGAACAGATACTACACTTGATCTTAGCCAAAAGGCCGAGAAGCGATAACCCGAACGGGCCGCGCGTTGCCCGAGCCTGCCCGATACTGCTGTTCAGCCCTTGCAGCGATTCAGCCTACTTCTAGGCAATTCCATGGGGCCCTGCAGGCTCACACACTCACAGCTAAGGCTCACACACTCACAGCTACACGGGAGGTGAATAAAGGCCGGAGAGGAAGCCAGACAGGATTTGCTTCTTTTGCTTGCACCACAATGCAGTGCTGAAAGAGGAGGAATCTACATAAAAACGCCTTCCTGGCAACGCCCAAATGCCCTGCTGCCATGCAGATAAACACTGGCAGCGGCAGCAAGTGCATGCCCACAGCCACCCCTTGTTCCTTCACACCTTGTATCAGCTGTAATCCAGTCCAGTCCAGTGCTGCCTGCTGAGCAGCACTGACCAACACTGCCTGGGCCCAGGCTTTTATCTCTGAGGCCCCATTATGATGTCAGAAAGCTGGCTCTGGAATCCTGAGGGCTCCACTATGACACGTGCAAAGTTCCGTCTGAACTTTATATAAGACGGTGAGGCTCAGTCAGTCACTCAGTGTTGCCTGAGAGGGCAACACTGCAACAGCCGGCCGCCAGGCTGTCTTTTTTTTGCACAGCTAGTTGCCTCCAGGAGGCCACAAGAGGGAGACAAGGGACTGCAAAATGGAAAATAGGCATCCACCAACTTTACAGACAACTTCTCCTTGCTCCTACAACCTCCATCCTTGCACAGTTTGTTATTCTTCTAGGTAACATAGTAACAAATCCAAATTGCTGCTCTCTTTGTAGGCAAGCAAGGCTTTGTTGCAACTGCAATTCTTACTTCTTCTTGAAATGTAGGGACGACAGTACATTCCATCACATCCATCTAGTGTACACAGGTAGGTCCATTGTGGCGGGCAGGCGAGCGGGCGGGCTGCTTTATTGGCTGTTTGCTGTTCCCCTACTCCACTCCACTATTTGACTGTTGTGCTGCATCAATCAATCAATCAATCAATCAATCAATCAATCAATCAATCAATCAATCAATCAGTGGCTGGCTCAGGTGCAGCTCTTTAACTTACCTAAAAGGGAGGGCGGAGAGAAGACAAGGAAGGTGAATGAGGTGTTCCAATGTGAAATGCCGGAAACACAGAAACACAGACGACACACAACAAGAGGTGGCAATCTATTCATTAATTGCATTTAATCAATGAGCTCATTATCACTCATGCATTGTCCAACAGGTGTTGAAATAATGGGATTAAAAGGGGAGATCCCTTCAGAAAGACAGAAACAATAGCAAAGACAAAAAACACTTTTGGAATCTGCTTTTAGTCAACACATAAGGAAAGGGTGCACCGGTCCTGGAAATACTGCAATACCAGGTCAATGCGTGGAGTGGACAGAGCAAGCTCTATTTCCATCTCCCTGTTCTAAAAATCCATTTAATATATGGTCCCCAGATAGGGGACGTATCAGATATTAAACTGATAAGAACAGATACTACACTTGATCTTAGCCAAAAGGCCGAGAAGCGATAACCCGAACGGGCCGCGCGTTGCCCGAGCCTGCCCGATACTGCTGTTCAGCCCTTGCAGCGATTCAGCCTACTTCTAGGCAATTCCATGGGGCCCTGCAGGCTCACACACTCACAGCTACACGGGAGGTGAATAAAGGCCGGAGAGGAAGCCAGACAGGATTTGCTTCTTTTGCTTGCACCACAATGCAGTGCTGAAAGAGGAGGAATCTACATAAAAACGCCTTCCTGGCAACGCCCAAATGCCCTGCTGCCATGCAGATAAACACTGGCAGCGGCAGCAAGTGCATGCCCACAGCCACCCCTTGTTCCTTCACACCTTGTATCAGCTGTAATCCAGTCCAGTCCAGTGCTGCCTGCTGAGCAGCACTGACCAACACTGCCTGGGCCCAGGCTTTTATCTCTGAGGCCCCATTATGATGTCAGAAAGCTGGCTCTGGAATCCTGAGGGCTCCACTATGACACGTGCAAAGTTCCGTCTGAACTTTATATAAGACGGTGAGGCTCAGTCAGTCACTCAGTGTTGCCTGAGAGGGCAACACTGCAACAGCCGGCCGCCAGGCTGTCTTTTTTTTGCACAGCTAGTTGCCTCCAGGAGGCCACAAGAGGGAGACAAGGGACTGCAAAATGGAAAATAGGCATCCACCAACTTTACAGACAACTTCTCCTTGCTCCTACAACCTCCATCCTTGCACAGTTTGTTATTCTTCTAGGTAACATAGTAACAAATCCAAATTGCTGCTCTCTTTGTAGGCAAGCAAGGCTTTGTTGCAACTGCAATTCTTACTTCTTCTTGAAATGTAGGGACGACAGTACATTCCATCACATCCATCTAGTGTACACAGGTAGGTCCATTGTGGCGGGCAGGCGAGCGGGCGGGCTGCTTTATTGGCTGTTTGCTGTTCCCCTACTCCACTCCACTATTTGACTGTTGTGCTGCATCAATCAATCAATCAATCAATCAATCAATCAATCAATCAATCAATCAGTGGCTGGCTCAGGTGCAGCTCTTTAACTTACCTAAAAGGGAGGGCGGAGAGAAGACAAGGAAGGTGAATGAGGTGTTCCAATGTGAAATGCCGGAAACACAGAAACACAGACGACACACAACAAGAGGTGGCAATCTATTCATTAATTGCATTTAATCAATGAGCTCATTATCACTCATGCATTGTCCAACAGGTGTTGAAATAATGGGATTAAAAGGGGAGATCCCTTCAGAAAGACAGAAACAATAGCAAAGACAAAAAACACTTTTGGAATCTGCTTTTAGTCAACACATAAGGAAAGGGTGCACCGGTCCTGGAAATACTGCAATACCAGGTCAATGCGTGGAGTGGACAGAGCAAGCTCTATTTCCATCTCCCTGTTCTAAAAATCCATTTAATATATGGTCCCCAGATAGGGGACGTATCAGATATTAAACTGATAAGAACAGATACTACACTTGATCTTAGCCAAAAGGCCGAGAAGCGATAACCCGAACGGGCCGCGCGTTGCCCGAGCCTGCCCGATACTGCTGTTCAGCCCTTGCAGCGATTCAGCCTACTTCTAGGCAATTCCATGGGGCCCTGCAGGCTCACACACTCACAGCTACACGGGAGGTGAATAAAGGCCGGAGAGGAAGCCAGACAGGATTTGCTTCTTTTGCTTGCACCACAATGCAGTGCTGAAAGAGGAGGAATCTACATAAAAACGCCTTCCTGGCAACGCCCAAATGCCCTGCTGCCATGCAGATAAACACTGGCAGCGGCAGCAAGTGCATGCCCACAGCCACCCCTTGTTCCTTCACACCTTGTATCAGCTGTAATCCAGTCCAGTCCAGTGCTGCCTGCTGAGCAGCACTGACCAACACTGCCTGGGCCCAGGCTTTTATCTCTGAGGCCCCATTATGATGTCAGAAAGCTGGCTCTGGAATCCTGAGGGCTCCACTATGACACGTGCAAAGTTCCGTCTGAACTTTATATAAGACGGTGAGGCTCAGTCAGTCACTCAGTGTTGCCTGAGAGGGCAACACTGCAACAGCCGGCCGCTAGGCTGTCTTTTTTTTGCACAGCTAGTTGCCTCCAGGAGGCCACAAGAGGGAGACAAGGGACTGCAAAATGGAAAATAGGCATCCACCAACTTTACAGACAACTTCTCCTTGCTCCTACAACCTCCATCCTTGCACAGTTTGTTATTCTTCTAGGTAACATAGTAACAAATCCAAATTGCTGCTCTCTTTGTAGGCAAGCAAGGCTTTGTTGCAACTGCAATTCTTACTTCTTCTTGAAATGTAGGGACGACAGTACATTCCATCACATCCATCTAGTGTACACAGGTAGGTCCATTGTGGCGGGCAGGCGAGCGGGCGGGCTGCTTTATTGGCTGTTTGCTGTTCCCCTACTCCACTCCACTATTTGACTGTTGTGCTGCATCAATCAATCAATCAATCAATCAATCAATCAATCAATCAATCAATCAATCAATCAGTGGCTGGCTCAGGTGCAGCTCTTTAACTTACCTAAAAGGGAGGGCGGAGAGAAGACAAGGAAGGTGAATGAGGTGTTCCAATGTGAAATGCCGGAAACACAGAAACACAGACGACACACAACAAGAGGTGGCAATCTATTCATTAATTGCATTTAATCAATGAGCTCATTATCACTCATGCATTGTCCAACAGGTGTTGAAATAATGGGATTAAAAGGGGAGATCCCTTCAGAAAGACAGAAACAATAGCAAAGACAAAAAACACTTTTGGAATCTGCTTTTAGTCAACACATAAGGAAAGGGTGCACCGGTCCTGGAAATACTGCAATACCAGGTCAATGCGTGGAGTGGACAGAGCAAGCTCTATTTCCATCTCCCTGTTCTAAAAATCCATTTAATATATGGTCCCCAGATAGGGGACGTATCAGATATTAAACTGATAAGAACAGATACTACACTTGATCTTAGCCAAAAGGCCGAGAAGCGATAACCCGAACGGGCCGCGCGTTGCCCGAGCCTGCCCGATACTGCTGTTCAGCCCTTGCAGCGATTCAGCCTACTTCTAGGCAATTCCATGGGGCCCTGCAGGCTCACACACTCACAGCTACACGGGAGGTGAATAAAGGCCGGAGAGGAAGCCAGACAGGATTTGCTTCTTTTGCTTGCACCACAATGCAGTGCTGAAAGAGGAGGAATCTACATAAAAACGCCTTCCTGGCAACGCCCAAATGCCCTGCTGCCATGCAGATAAACACTGGCAGCGGCAGCAAGTGCATGCCCACAGCCACCCCTTGTTCCTTCACACCTTGTATCAGCTGTAATCCAGTCCAGTCCAGTGCTGCCTGCTGAGCAGCACTGACCAACACTGCCTGGGCCCAGGCTTTTATCTCTGAGGCCCCATTATGATGTCAGAAAGCTGGCTCTGGAATCCTGAGGGCTCCACTATGACACGTGCAAAGTTCCGTCTGAACTTTATATAAGACGGTGAGGCTCAGTCAGTCACTCAGTGTTGCCTGAGAGGGCAACACTGCAACAGCCGGCCGCCAGGCTGTCTTTTTTTTGCACAGCTAGTTGCCTCCAGGAGGCCACAAGAGGGAGACAAGGGACTGCAAAATGGAAAATAGGCATCCACCAACTTTACAGACAACTTCTCCTTGCTCCTACAACCTCCATCCTTGCACAGTTTGTTATTCTTCTAGGTAACATAGTAACAAATCCAAATTGCTGCTCTCTTTGTAGGCAAGCAAGGCTTTGTTGCAACTGCAATTCTTACTTCTTCTTGAAATGTAGGGGCGACAGTACATTCCATCACATCCATCTAGTGTACACAGGTAGGTCCATTGTGGCGGGCAGGCGAGCGGGCGGGCTGCTTTATTGGCTGTTTGCTGTTCCCCTACTCCACTCCACTATTTGACTGTTGTGCTGCATCAATCAATCAATCAATCAATCAATCAATCAATCAATCAATCAATCAATCAAGTGGCTGGCTCAGGTGCAGCTCTTTAACTTACCTAAAAGGGAGGGCGGAGAGAAGACAAGGAAGGTGAATGAGGTGTTCCAATGTGAAATGCCGGAAACACAGAAACACAGACGACACACAACAAGAGGTGGCAATCTATTCATTAATTGCATTTAATCAATGAGCTCATTATCACTCATGCATTGTCCAACAGGTGTTGAAATAATGGGATTAAAAGGGGAGATCCCTTCAGAAAGACAGAAACAATAGCAAAGACAAAAAACACTTTTGGAATCTGCTTTTAGTCAACACATAAGGAAAGGGTGCACCGGTCCTGGAAATACTGCAATACCAGGTCAATGCGTGGAGTGGACAGAGCAAGCTCTATTTCCATCTCCCTGTTCTAAAAATCCATTTAATATATGGTCCCCAGATAGGGGACGTATCAGATATTAAACTGATAAGAACAGATACTACACTTGATCTTAGCCAAAAGGCCGAGAAGCGATAACCCGAACGGGCCGCGCGTTGCCCGAGCCTGCCCGATACTGCTGTTCAGCCCTTGCAGCGATTCAGCCTACTTCTAGGCAATTCCATGGGGCCCTGCAGGCTCACACACTCACAGCTACACGGGAGGTGAATAAAGGCCGGAGAGGAAGCCAGACAGGATTTGCTTCTTTTGCTTGCACCACAATGCAGTGCTGAAAGAGGAGGAATCTACATAAAAACGCCTTCCTGGCAACGCCCAAATGCCCTGCTGCCATGCAGATAAACACTGGCAGCGGCAGCAAGTGCATGCCCACAGCCACCCCTTGTTCCTTCACACCTTGTATCAGCTGTAATCCAGTCCAGTCCAGTGCTGCCTGCTGAGCAGCACTGACCAACACTGCCTGGGCCCAGGCTTTTATCTCTGAGGCCCCATTATGATGTCAGAAAGCTGGCTCTGGAATCCTGAGGGCTCCACTATGACACGTGCAAAGTTCCGTCTGAACTTTATATAAGACGGTGAGGCTCAGTCAGTCACTCAGTGTTGCCTGAGAGGGCAACACTGCAACAGCCGGCCGCCAGGCTGTCTTTTTTTTGCACAGCTAGTTGCCTCCAGGAGGCCACAAGAGGGAGACAAGGGACTGCAAAATGGAAAATAGGCATCCACCAACTTTACAGACAACTTCTCCTTGCTCCTACAACCTCCATCCTTGCACAGTTTGTTATTCTTCTAGGTAACATAGTAACAAATCCAAATTGCTGCTCTCTTTGTAGGCAAGCAAGGCTTTGTTGCAACTGCAATTCTTACTTCTTCTTGAAATGTAGGGACGACAGTACATTCCATCACATCCATCTAGTGTACACAGGTAGGTCCATTGTGGCGGGCAGGCGAGCGGGCGGGCTGCTTTATTGGCTGTTTGCTGTTCCCCTACTCCACTCCACTATTTGACTGTTGTGCTGCATCAATCAATCAATCAATCAATCAATCAATCAATCAATCAGTGGCTGGCTCAGGTGCAGCTCTTTAACTTACCTAAAAGGGAGGGCGGAGAGAAGACAAGGAAGGTGAATGAGGTGTTCCAATGTGAAATGCCGGAAACACAGAAACACAGACGACACACAACAAGAGGTGGCAATCTATTCATTAATTGCATTTAATCAATGAGCTCATTATCACTCATGCATTGTCCAACAGGTGTTGAAATAATGGGATTAAAAGGGGAGATCCCTTCAGAAAGACAGAAACAATAGCAAAGACAAAAAACACTTTTGGAATCTGCTTTTAGTCAACACATAAGGAAAGGGTGCACCGGTCCTGGAAATACTGCAATACCAGGTCAATGCGTGGAGTGGACAGAGCAAGCTCTATTTCCATCTCCCTGTTCTAAAAATCCATTTAATATATGGTCCCCAGATAGGGGACGTATCAGATATTAAACTGATAAGAACAGATACTACACTTGATCTTAGCCAAAAGGCCGAGAAGCGATAACCCGAACGGGCCGCGCGTTGCCCGAGCCTGCCCGATACTGCTGTTCAGCCCTTGCAGCGATTCAGCCTACTTCTAGGCAATTCCATGGGGCCCTGCAGGCTCACACACTCACAGCTACACGGGAGGTGAATAAAGGCCGGAGAGGAAGCCAGACAGGATTTGCTTCTTTTGCTTGCACCACAATGCAGTGCTGAAAGAGGAGGAATCTACATAAAAACGCCTTCCTGGCAACGCCCAAATGCCCTGCTGCCATGCAGATAAACACTGGCAGCGGCAGCAAGTGCATGCCCACAGCCACCCCTTGTTCCTTCACACCTTGTATCAGCTGTAATCCAGTCCAGTCCAGTGCTGCCTGCTGAGCAGCACTGACCAACACTGCCTGGGCCCAGGCTTTTATCTCTGAGGCCCCATTATGATGTCAGAAAGCTGGCTCTGGAATCCTGAGGGCTCCACTATGACACGTGCAAAGTTCCGTCTGAACTTTATATAAGACGGTGAGGCTCAGTCAGTCACTCAGTGTTGCCTGAGAGGGCAACACTGCAACAGCCGGCCGCCAGGCTGTCTTTTTTTTGCATAGCTAGTTGCCTCCAGGAGGCCACAAGAGGGAGACAAGGGACTGCAAAATGGAAAATAGGCATCCACCAACTTTACAGACAACTTCTCCTTGCTCCTACAACCTCCATCCTTGCACAGTTTGTTATTCTTCTAGGTAACATAGTAACAAATCCAAATTGCTGCTCTCTTTGTAGGCAAGCAAGGCTTTGTTGCAACTGCAATTCTTACTTCTTCTTGAAATGTAGGGACGACAGTACATTCCATCACATCCATCTAGTGTACACAGGTAGGTCCATTGTGGCGGGCAGGCGAGCGGGCGGGCTGCTTTATTGGCTGTTTGCTGTTCCCCTACTCCACTCCACTATTTGACTGTTGTGCTGCATCAATCAATCAATCAATCAATCAATCAATCAATCAATCAATCAATCAATCAATCAATCAGTGGCTGGCTCAGGTGCAGCTCTTTAACTTACCTAAAAGGGAGGGCGGAGAGAAGACAAGGAAGGTGAATGAGGTGTTCCAATGTGAAATGCCGGAAACACAGAAACACAGACGACACACAACAAGAGGTGGCAATCTATTCATTAATTGCATTTAATCAATGAGCTCATTATCACTCATGCATTGTCCAACAGGTGTTGAAATAATGGGATTAAAAGGGGAGATCCCTTCAGAAAGACAGAAACAATAGCAAAGACAAAAAACACTTTTGGAATCTGCTTTTAGTCAACACATAAGGAAAGGGTGCACCGGTCCTGGAAATACTGCAATACCAGGTCAATGCGTGGAGTGGACAGAGCAAGCTCTATTTCCATCTCCCTGTTCTAAAAATCCATTTAATATATGGTCCCCAGATAGGGGACGTATCAGATATTAAACTGATAAGAACAGATACTACACTTGATCTTAGCCAAAAGGCCGAGAAGCGATAACCCGAACGGGCCGCGCGTTGCCCGAGCCTGCCCGATACTGCTGTTCAGCCCTTGCAGCGATTCAGCCTACTTCTAGGCAATTCCATGGGGCCCTGCAGGCTCACACACTCACAGCTACACGGGAGGTGAATAAAGGCCGGAGAGGAAGCCAGACAGGATTTGCTTCTTTTGCTTGCACCACAATGCAGTGCTGAAAGAGGAGGAATCTACATAAAAACGCCTTCCTGGCAACGCCCAAATGCCCTGCTGCCATGCAGATAAACACTGGCAGCGGCAGCAAGTGCATGCCCACAGCCACCCCTTGTTCCTTCACACCTTGTATCAGCTGTAATCCAGTCCAGTCCAGTGCTGCCTGCTGAGCAGCACTGACCAACACTGCCTGGGCCCAGGCTTTTATCTCTGAGGCCCCATTATGATGTCAGAAAGCTGGCTCTGGAATCCTGAGGGCTCCACTATGACACGTGCAAAGTTCCGTCTGAACTTTATATAAGACGGTGAGGCTCAGTCAGTCACTCAGTGTTGCCTGAGAGGGCAACACTGCAACAGCCGGCCGCCAGGCTGTCTTTTTTTTGCACAGCTAGTTGCCTCCAGGAGGCCACAAGAGGGAGACAAGGGACTGCAAAATGGAAAATAGGCATCCACCAACTTTACAGACAACTTACAACCTCCATCCTTGCACAGTTTGTTATTCTTCTAGGTAACATAGTAACAAATCCAAATTGCTGCTCTCTTTGTAGGCAAGCAAGGCTTTTTTGCAACTGCAATTCTTACTTCTTCTTGAAATGTAGGGACGACAGTACATTCCATCACATCCATCTAGTGTACACAGGTAGGTCCATTGTGGCGGGCAGGCGAGCGGGCGGGCTGCTTTATTGGCTGTTTGCTGTTCCCCTACTCCACTCCACTATTTGACTGTTGTGCTGCATCAATCAATCAATCAATCAATCAATCAATCAATCAATCAATCAATCAGTGGCTGGCTCAGGTGCAGCTCTTTAACTTACCTAAAAGGGAGGGCGGAGAGAAGACAAGGAAGGTGAATGAGGTGTTCCAATGTGAAATGCCGGAAACACAGAAACACAGACGACACACAACAAGAGGTGGCAATCTATTCATTAATTGCATTTAATCAATGAGCTCATTATCACTCATGCATTGTCCAACAGGTGTTGAAATAATGGGATTAAAAGGGGAGATCCCTTCAGAAAGACAGAAACAATAGCAAAGACAAAAAACACTTTTGGAATCTGCTTTTAGTCAACACATAAGGAAAGGGTGCACCGGTCCTGGAAATACTGCAATACCAGGTCAATGCGTGGAGTGGACAGAGCAAGCTCTATTTCCATCTCCCTGTTCTAAAAATCCATTTAATATATGGTCCCCAGATAGGGGACGTATCAGATATTAAACTGATAAGAACAGATACTACACTTGATCTTAGCCAAAAGGCCGAGAAGCGATAACCCGAACGGGCCGCGCGTTGCCCGAGCCTGCCCGATACTGCTGTTCAGCCCTTGCAGCGATTCAGCCTACTTCTAGGCAATTCCATGGGGCCCTGCAGGCTCACACACTCACAGCTACACGGGAGGTGAATAAAGGCCGGAGAGGAAGCCAGACAGGATTTGCTTCTTTTGCTTGCACCACAATGCAGTGCTGAAAGAGGAGGAATCTACATAAAAACGCCTTCCTGGCAACGCCCAAATGCCCTGCTGCCATGCAGATAAACACTGGCAGCGGCAGCAAGTGCATGCCCACAGCCACCCCTTGTTCCTTCACACCTTGTATCAGCTGTAATCCAGTCCAGTCCAGTGCTGCCTGCTGAGCAGCACTGACCAACACTGCCTGGGCCCAGGCTTTTATCTCTGAGGCCCCATTATGATGTCAGAAAGCTGGCTCTGGAATCCTGAGGGCTCCACTATGACACGTGCAAAGTTCCGTCTGAACTTTATATAAGACGGTGAGGCTCAGTCAGTCACTCAGTGTTGCCTGAGAGGGCAACACTGCAACAGCCGGCCGCCAGGCTGTCTTTTTTTTGCACAGCTAGTTGCCTCCAGGAGGCCACAAGAGGGAGACAAGGGACTGCAAAATGGAAAATAGGCATCCACCAACTTTACAGACAACTTCTCCTTGCTCCTACAACCTCCATCCTTGCACAGTTTGTTATTCTTCTAGGTAACATAGTAACAAATCCAAATTGCTGCTCTCTTTGTAGGCAAGCAAGGCTTTGTTGCAACTGCAATTCTTACTTCTTCTTGAAATGTAGGGACGACAGTACATTCCATCACATCCATCTAGTGTACACAGGTAGGTCCATTGTGGCGGGCAGGCGAGCGGGCGGGCTGCTTTATTGGCTGTTTGCTGTTCCCCTACTCCACTCCACTATTTGACTGTTGTGCTGCATCAATCAATCAATCAATCAATCAATCAATCAATCAATCAATCAATCAATCAGTGGCTGGCTCAGGTGCAGCTCTTTAACTTACCTAAAAGGGAGGGCGGAGAGAAGACAAGGAAGGTGAATGAGGTGTTCCAATGTGAAATGCCGGAAACACAGAAACACAGACGACACACAACAAGAGGTGGCAATCTATTCATTAATTGCATTTAATCAATGAGCTCATTATCACTCATGCATTGTCCAACAGGTGTTGAAATAATGGGATTAAAAGGGGAGATCCCTTCAGAAAGACAGAAACAATAGCAAAGACAAAAAACACTTTTGGAATCTGCTTTTAGTCAACACATAAGGAAAGGGTGCACCGGTCCTGGAAATACTGCAATACCAGGTCAATGCGTGGAGTGGACAGAGCAAGCTCTATTTCCATCTCCCTGTTCTAAAAATCCATTTAATATATGGTCCCCAGATAGGGGACGTATCAGATATTAAACTGATAAGAACAGATACTACACTTGATCTTAGCCAAAAGGCCGAGAAGCGATAACCCGAACGGGCCGCGCGTTGCCCGAGCCTGCCCGATACTGCTGTTCAGCCCTTGCAGCGATTCAGCCTACTTCTAGGCAATTCCATGGGGCCCTGCAGGCTCACACACTCACAGCTACACGGGAGGTGAATAAAGGCCGGAGAGGAAGCCAGACAGGATTTGCTTCTTTTGCTTGCACCACAATGCAGTGCTGAAAGAGGAGGAATCTACATAAAAACGCCTTCCTGGCAACGCCCAAATGCCCTGCTGCCATGCAGATAAACACTGGCAGCGGCAGCAAGTGCATGCCCACAGCCACCCCTTGTTCCTTCACACCTTGTATCAGCTGTAATCCAGTCCAGTCCAGTGCTGCCTGCTGAGCAGCACTGACCAACACTGCCTGGGCCCAGGCTTTTATCTCTGAGGCCCCATTATGATGTCAGAAAGCTGGCTCTGGAATCCTGAGGGCTCCACTATGACACGTGCAAAGTTCCGTCTGAACTTTATATAAGACGGTGAGGCTCAGTCAGTCACTCAGTGTTGCCTGAGAGGGCAACACTGCAACAGCCGGCCGCCAGGCTGTCTTTTTTTTGCACAGCTAGTTGCCTCCAGGAGGCCACAAGAGGGAGACAAGGGACTGCAAAATGGAAAATAGGCATCCACCAACTTTACAGACAACTTCTCCTTGCTCCTACAACCTCCATCCTTGCACAGTTTGTTATTCTTCTAGGTAACATAGTAACAAATCCAAATTGCTGCTCTCTTTGTAGGCAAGCAAGGCTTTGTTGCAACTGCAATTCTTACTTCTTCTTGAAATGTAGGGACGACAGTACATTCCATCACATCCATCTAGTGTACACAGGTAGGTCCATTGTGGCGGGCAGGCGAGCGGGCGGGCTGCTTTATTGGCTGTTTGCTGTTCCCCTACTCCACTCCACTATTTGACTGTTGTGCTGCATCAATCAATCAATCAATCAATCAATCAATCAATCAATCAATCAATCAATCAATCAATCAATCAATCAATCAGTGGCTGGCTCAGGTGCAGCTCTTTAACTTACCTAAAAGGGAGGGCGGAGAGAAGACAAGGAAGGTGAATGAGGTGTTCCAATGTGAAATGCCGGAAACACAGAAACACAGACGACACACAACAAGAGGTGGCAATCTATTCATTAATTGCATTTAATCAATGAGCTCATTATCACTCATGCATTGTCCAACAGGTGTTGAAATAATGGGATTAAAAGGGGAGATCCCTTCAGAAAGACAGAAACAATAGCAAAGACAAAAAACACTTTTGGAATCTGCTTTTAGTCAACACATAAGGAAAGGGTGCACCGGTCCTGGAAATACTGCAATACCAGGTCAATGCGTGGAGTGGACAGAGCAAGCTCTATTTCCATCTCCCTGTTCTAAAAATCCATTTAATATATGGTCCCCAGATAGGGGACGTATCAGATATTAAACTGATAAGAACAGATACTACACTTGATCTTAGCCAAAAGGCCGAGAAGCGATAACCCGAACGGGCCGCGCGTTGCCCGAGCCTGCCCGATACTGCTGTTCAGCCCTTGCAGCGATTCAGCCTACTTCTAGGCAATTCCATGGGGCCCTGCAGGCTCACACACTCACAGCTACACGGGAGGTGAATAAAGGCCGGAGAGGAAGCCAGACAGGATTTGCTTCTTTTGCTTGCACCACAATGCAGTGCTGAAAGAGGAGGAATCTACATAAAAACGCCTTCCTGGCAACGCCCAAATGCCCTGCTGCCATGCAGATAAACACTGGCAGCGGCAGCAAGTGCATGCCCACAGCCACCCCTTGTTCCTTCACACCTTGTATCAGCTGTAATCCAGTCCAGTCCAGTGCTGCCTGCTGAGCAGCACTGACCAACACTGCCTGGGCCCAGGCTTTTATCTCTGAGGCCCCATTATGATGTCAGAAAGCTGGCTCTGGAATCCTGAGGGCTCCACTATGACACGTGCAAAGTTCCGTCTGAACTTTATATAAGACGGTGAGGCTCAGTCAGTCACTCAGTGTTGCCTGAGAGGGCAACACTGCAACAGCCGGCCGCCAGGCTGTCTTTTTTTTGCACAGCTAGTTGCCTCCAGGAGGCCACAAGAGGGAGACAAGGGACTGCAAAATGGAAAATAGGCATCCACCAACTTTACAGACAACTTCTCCTTGCTCCTACAACCTCCATCCTTGCACAGTTTGTTATTCTTCTAGGTAACATAGTAACAAATCCAAATTGCTGCTCTCTTTGTAGGCAAGCAAGGCTTTGTTGCAACTGCAATTCTTACTTCTTCTTGAAATGTAGGGACGACAGTACATTCCATCACATCCATCTAGTGTACACAGGTAGGTCCATTGTGGCGGGCAGGCGAGCGGGCGGGCTGCTTTATTGGCTGTTTGCTGTTCCCCTACTCCACTCCACTATTTGACTGTTGTGCTGCATCAATCAATCAATCAATCAATCAATCAATCAATCAATCAATCAGTGGCTGGCTCAGGTGCAGCTCTTTAACTTACCTAAAAGGGAGGGCGGAGAGAAGACAAGGAAGGTGAATGAGGTGTTCCAATGTGAAATGCCGGAAACACAGAAACACAGACGACACACAACAAGAGGTGGCAATCTATTCATTAATTGCATTTAATCAATGAGCTCATTATCACTCATGCATTGTCCAACAGGTGTTGAAATAATGGGATTAAAAGGGGAGATCCCTTCAGAAAGACAGAAACAATAGCAAAGACAAAAAACACTTTTGGAATCTGCTTTTAGTCAACACATAAGGAAAGGGTGCACCGGTCCTGGAAATACTGCAATACCAGGTCAATGCGTGGAGTGGACAGAGCAAGCTCTATTTCCATCTCCCTGTTCTAAAAATCCATTTAATATATGGTCCCCAGATAGGGGACGTATCAGATATTAAACTGATAAGAACAGATACTACACTTGATCTTAGCCAAAAGGCCGAGAAGCGATAACCCGAACGGGCCGCGCGTTGCCCGAGCCTGCCCGATACTGCTGTTCAGCCCTTGCAGCGATTCAGCCTACTTCTAGGCAATTCCATGGGGCCCTGCAGGCTCACACACTCACAGCTACACGGGAGGTGAATAAAGGCCGGAGAGGAAGCCAGACAGGATTTGCTTCTTTTGCTTGCACCACAATGCAGTGCTGAAAGAGGAGGAATCTACATAAAAACGCCTTCCTGGCAACGCCCAAATGCCCTGCTGCCATGCAGATAAACACTGGCAGCGGCAGCAAGTGCATGCCCACAGCCACCCCTTGTTCCTTCACACCTTGTATCAGCTGTAATCCAGTCCAGTCCAGTGCTGCCTGCTGAGCAGCACTGACCAACACTGCCTGGGCCCAGGCTTTTATCTCTGAGGCCCCATTATGATGTCAGAAAGCTGGCTCTGGAATCCTGAGGGCTCCACTATGACACGTGCAAAGTTCCGTCTGAACTTTATATAAGACGGTGAGGCTCAGTCAGTCACTCAGTGTTGCCTGAGAGGGCAACACTGCAACAGCCGGCCGCCAGGCTGTCTTTTTTTTGCACAGCTAGTTGCCTCCAGGAGGCCACAAGAGGGAGACAAGGGACTGCAAAATGGAAAATAGGCATCCACCAACTTTACAGACAACTTCTCCTTGCTCCTACAACCTCCATCCTTGCACAGTTTGTTATTCTTCTAGGTAACATAGTAACAAATCCAAATTGCTGCTCTCTTTGTAGGCAAGCAAGGCTTTGTTGCAACTGCAATTCTTACTTCTTCTTGAAATGTAGGGACGACAGTACATTCCATCACATCCATCTAGTGTACACAGGTAGGTCCATTGTGGCGGGCAGGCGAGCGGGCGGGCTGCTTTATTGGCTGTTTGCTGTTCCCCTACTCCACTCCACTATTTGACTGTTGTGCTGCATCAATCAATCAATCAATCAATCAATCAATCAATCAATCAATCAATCAATCAATCAATCAATCAATCAGTGGCTGGCTCAGGTGCAGCTCTTTAACTTACCTAAAAGGGAGGGCGGAGAGAAGACAAGGAAGGTGAATGAGGTGTTCCAATGTGAAATGCCGGAAACACAGAAACACAGACGACACACAACAAGAGGTGGCAATCTATTCATTAATTGCATTTAATCAATGAGCTCATTATCACTCATGCATTGTCCAACAGGTGTTGAAATAATGGGATTAAAAGGGGAGATCCCTTCAGAAAGACAGAAACAATAGCAAAGACAAAAAACACTTTTGGAATCTGCTTTTAGTCAACACATAAGGAAAGGGTGCACCGGTCCTGGAAATACTGCAATACCAGGTCAATGCGTGGAGTGGACAGAGCAAGCTCTATTTCCATCTCCCTGTTCTAAAAATCCATTTAATATATGGTCCCCAGATAGGGGACGTATCAGATATTAAACTGATAAGAACAGATACTACACTTGATCTTAGCCAAAAGGCCGAGAAGCGATAACCCGAACGGGCCGCGCGTTGCCCGAGCCTGCCCGATACTGCTGTTCAGCCCTTGCAGCGATTCAGCCTACTTCTAGGCAATTCCATGGGGCCCTGCAGGCTCACACACTCACAGCTACACGGGAGGTGAATAAAGGCCGGAGAGGAAGCCAGACAGGATTTGCTTCTTTTGCTTGCACCACAATGCAGTGCTGAAAGAGGAGGAATCTACATAAAAACGCCTTCCTGGCAACGCCCAAATGCCCTGCTGCCATGCAGATAAACACTGGCAGCGGCAGCAAGTGCATGCCCACAGCCACCCCTTGTTCCTTCACACCTTGTATCAGCTGTAATCCAGTCCAGTCCAGTGCTGCCTGCTGAGCAGCACTGACCAACACTGCCTGGGCCCAGGCTTTTATCTCTGAGGCCCCATTATGATGTCAGAAAGCTGGCTCTGGAATCCTGAGGGCTCCACTATGACACGTGCAAAGTTCCGTCTGAACTTTATATAAGACGGTGAGGCTCAGTCAGTCACTCAGTGTTGCCTGAGAGGGCAACACTGCAACAGCCGGCCGCCAGGCTGTCTTTTTTTTGCACAGCTAGTTGCCTCCAGGAGGCCACAAGAGGGAGACAAGGGACTGCAAAATGGAAAATAGGCATCCACCAACTTTACAGACAACTTCTCCTTGCTCCTACAACCTCCATCCTTGCACAGTTTGTTATTCTTCTAGGTAACATAGTAACAAATCCAAATTGCTGCTCTCTTTGTAGGCAAGCAAGGCTTTGTTGCAACTGCAATTCTTACTTCTTCTTGAAATGTAGGGACGACAGTACATTCCATCACATCCATCTAGTGTACACAGGTAGGTCCATTGTGGCGGGCAGGCGAGCGGGCGGGCTGCTTTATTGGCTGTTTGCTGTTCCCCTACTCCACTCCACTATTTGACTGTTGTGCTGCATCAATCAATCAATCAATCAATCAATCAATCAATCAATCAATCAATCAGTGGCTGGCTCAGGTGCAGCTCTTTAACTTACCTAAAAGGGAGGGCGGAGAGAAGACAAGGAAGGTGAATGAGGTGTTCCAATGTGAAATGCCGGAAACACAGAAACACAGACGACACACAACAAGAGGTGGCAATCTATTCATTAATTGCATTTAATCAATGAGCTCATTATCACTCATGCATTGTCCAACAGGTGTTGAAATAATGGGATTAAAAGGGGAGATCCCTTCAGAAAGACAGAAACAATAGCAAAGACAAAAAACACTTTTGGAATCTGCTTTTAGTCAACACATAAGGAAAGGGTGCACCGGTCCTGGAAATACTGCAATACCAGGTCAATGCGTGGAGTGGACAGAGCAAGCTCTATTTCCATCTCCCTGTTCTAAAAATCCATTTAATATATGGTCCCCAGATAGGGGACGTATCAGATATTAAACTGATAAGAACAGATACTACACTTGATCTTAGCCAAAAGGCCGAGAAGCGATAACCCGAACGGGCCGCGCGTTGCCCGAGCCTGCCCGATACTGCTGTTCAGCCCTTGCAGCGATTCAGCCTACTTCTAGGCAATTCCATGGGGCCCTGCAGGCTCACACACTCACAGCTACACGGGAGGTGAATAAAGGCCGGAGAGGAAGCCAGACAGGATTTGCTTCTTTTGCTTGCACCACAATGCAGTGCTGAAAGAGGAGGAATCTACATAAAAACGCCTTCCTGGCAACGCCCAAATGCCCTGCTGCCATGCAGATAAACACTGGCAGCGGCAGCAAGTGCATGCCCACAGCCACCCCTTGTTCCTTCACACCTTGTATCAGCTGTAATCCAGTCCAGTCCAGTGCTGCCTGCTGAGCAGCACTGACCAACACTGCCTGGGCCCAGGCTTTTATCTCTGAGGCCCCATTATGATGTCAGAAAGCTGGCTCTGGAATCCTGAGGGCTCCACTATGACACGTGCAAAGTTCCGTCTGAACTTTATATAAGACGGTGAGGCTCAGTCAGTCACTCAGTGTTGCCTGAGAGGGCAACACTGCAACAGCCGGCCGCCAGGCTGTCTTTTTTTTGCACAGCTAGTTGCCTCCAGGAGGCCACAAGAGGGAGACAAGGGACTGCAAAATGGAAAATAGGCATCCACCAACTTTACAGACAACTTCTCCTTGCTCCTACAACCTCCATCCTTGCACAGTTTGTTATTCTTCTAGGTAACATAGTAACAAATCCAAATTGCTGCTCTCTTTGTAGGCAAGCAAGGCTTTGTTGCAACTGCAATTCTTACTTCTTCTTGAAATGTAGGGACGACAGTACATTCCATCACATCCATCTAGTGTACACAGGTAGGTCCATTGTGGCGGGCAGGCGAGCGGGCGGGCTGCTTTATTGGCTGTTTGCTGTTCCCCTACTCCACTCCACTATTTGACTGTTGTGCTGCATCAATCAATCAATCAATCAATCAATCAATCAATCAATCAATCAATCAATCAATCAGTGGCTGGCTCAGGTGCAGCTCTTTAACTTACCTAAAAGGGAGGGCGGAGAGAAGACAAGGAAGGTGAATGAGGTGTTCCAATGTGAAATGCCGGAAACACAGAAACACAGACGACACACAACAAGAGGTGGCAATCTATTCATTAATTGCATTTAATCAATGAGCTCATTATCACTCATGCATTGTCCAACAGGTGTTGAAATAATGGGATTAAAAGGGGAGATCCCTTCAGAAAGACAGAAACAATAGCAAAGACAAAAAACACTTTTGGAATCTGCTTTTAGTCAACACATAAGGAAAGGGTGCACCGGTCCTGGAAATACTGCAATACCAGGTCAATGCGTGGAGTGGACAGAGCAAGCTCTATTTCCATCTCCCTGTTCTAAAAATCCATTTAATATATGGTCCCCAGATAGGGGACGTATCAGATATTAAACTGATAAGAACAGATACTACACTTGATCTTAGCCAAAAGGCCGAGAAGCGATAACCCGAACGGGCAGCGCGTTGCCCGAGCCTGCCCGATACTGCTGTTCAGCCCTTGCAGCGATTCAGCCTACTTCTAGGCAATTCCATGGGGCCCTGCAGGCTCACACACTCACAGCTACACGGGAGGTGAATAAAGGCCGGAGAGGAAGCCAGACAGGATTTGCTTCTTTTGCTTGCACCACAATGCAGTGCTGAAAGAGGAGGAATCTACATAAAAACGCCTTCCTGGCAACGCCCAAATGCCCTGCTGCCATGCAGATAAACACTGGCAGCGGCAGCAAGTGCATGCCCACAGCCACCCCTTGTTCCTTCACACCTTGTATCAGCTGTAATCCAGTCCAGTCCAGTGCTGCCTGCTGAGCAGCACTGACCAACACTGCCTGGGCCCAGGCTTTTATCTCTGAGGCCCCATTATGATGTCAGAAAGCTGGCTCTGGAATCCTGAGGGCTCCACTATGACACGTGCAAAGTTCCGTCTGAACTTTATATAAGACGGTGAGGCTCAGTCAGTCACTCAGTGTTGCCTGAGAGGGCAACACTGCAACAGCCGGCCGCCAGGCTGTCTTTTTTTTGCACAGCTAGTTGCCTCCAGGAGGCCACAAGAGGGAGACAAGGGACTGCAAAATGGAAAATAGGCATCCACCAACTTTACAGACAACTTCTCCTTGCTCCTACAACCTCCATCCTTGCACAGTTTGTTATTCTTCTAGGTAACATAGTAACAAATCCAAATTGCTGCTCTCTTTGTAGGCAAGCAAGGCTTTGTTGCAACTGCAATTCTTACTTCTTCTTGAAATGTAGGGACGACAGTACATTCCATCACATCCATCTAGTGTACACAGGTAGGTCCATTGTGGCGGGCAGGCGAGCGGGCGGGCTGCTTTATTGGCTGTTTGCTGTTCCCCTACTCCACTCCACTATTTGACTGTTGTGCTGCATCAATCAATCAATCAATCAATCAATCAATCAATCAATCAATCAATCAATCAATCAGTGGCTGGCTCAGGTGCAGCTCTTTAACTTACCTAAAAGGGAGGGCGGAGAGAAGACAAGGAAGGTGAATGAGGTGTTCCAATGTGAAATGCCGGAAACACAGAAACACAGACGACACACAACAAGAGGTGGCAATCTATTCATTAATTGCATTTAATCAATGAGCTCATTATCACTCATGCATTGTCCAACAGGTGTTGAAATAATGGGATTAAAAGGGGAGATCCCTTCAGAAAGACAGAAACAATAGCAAAGACAAAAAACACTTTTGGAATCTGCTTTTAGTCAACACATAAGGAAAGGGTGCACCGGTCCTGGAAATACTGCAATACCAGGTCAATGCGTGGAGTGGACAGAGCAAGCTCTATTTCCATCTCCCTGTTCTAAAAATCCATTTAATATATGGTCCCCAGATAGGGGACGTATCAGATATTAAACTGATAAGAACAGATACTACACTTGATCTTAGCCAAAAGGCCGAGAAGCGATAACCCGAACGGGCCGCGCGTTGCCCGAGCCTGCCCGATACTGCTGTTCAGCCCTTGCAGCGATTCAGCCTACTTCTAGGCAATTCCATGGGGCCCTGCAGGCTCACACACTCACAGCTACACGGGAGGTGAATAAAGGCCGGAGAGGAAGCCAGACAGGATTTGCTTCTTTTGCTTGCACCACAATGCAGTGCTGAAAGAGGAGGAATCTACATAAAAACGCCTTCCTGGCAACGCCCAAATGCCCTGCTGCCATGCAGATAAACACTGGCAGCGGCAGCAAGTGCATGCCCACAGCCACCCCTTGTTCCTTCACACCTTGTATCAGCTGTAATCCAGTCCAGTCCAGTGCTGCCTGCTGAGCAGCACTGACCAACACTGCCTGGGCCCAGGCTTTTATCTCTGAGGCCCCATTATGATGTCAGAAAGCTGGCTCTGGAATCCTGAGGGCTCCACTATGACACGTGCAAAGTTCCGTCTGAACTTTATATAAGACGGTGAGGCTCAGTCAGTCACTCAGTGTTGCCTGAGAGGGCAACACTGCAACAGCCGGCCGCGAGGCTGTCTTTTTTTTGCACAGCTAGTTGCCTCCAGGAGGCCACAAGAGGGAGACAAGGGACTGCAAAATGGAAAATAGGCATCCACCAACTTTACAGACAACTTCTCCTTGCTCCTACAACCTCCATCCTTGCACAGTTTGTTATTCTTCTAGGTAACATAGTAACAAATCCAAATTGCTGCTCTCTTTGTAGGCAAGCAAGGCTTTGTTGCAACTGCAATTCTTACTTCTTCTTGAAATGTAGGGACGACAGTACATTCCATCACATCCATCTAGTGTACACAGGTAGGTCCATTGTGGCGGGCAGGCGAGCGGGCGGGCTGCTTTATTGGCTGTTTGCTGTTCCCCTACTCCACTCCACTATTTGACTGTTGTGCTGCATCAATCAATCAATCAATCAATCAATCAATCAATCAATCAATCAATCAATCAATCAATCAATCAGTGGCTGGCTCAGGTGCAGCTCTTTAACTTACCTAAAAGGGAGGGCGGAGAGAAGACAAGGAAGGTGAATGAGGTGTTCCAATGTGAAATGCCGGAAACACAGAAACACAGACGACACACAACAAGAGGTGGCAATCTATTCATTAATTGCATTTAATCAATGAGCTCATTATCACTCATGCATTGTCCAACAGGTGTTGAAATAATGGGATTAAAAGGGGAGATCCCTTCAGAAAGACAGAAACAATAGCAAAGACAAAAAACACTTTTGGAATCTGCTTTTAGTCAACACATAAGGAAAGGGTGCACCGGTCCTGGAAATACTGCAATACCAGGTCAATGCGTGGAGTGGACAGAGCAAGCTCTATTTCCATCTCCCTGTTCTAAAAATCCATTTAATATATGGTCCCCAGATAGGGGACGTATCAGATATTAAACTGATAAGAACAGATACTACACTTGATCTTAGCCAAAAGGCCGAGAAGCGATAACCCGAACGGGCCGCGCGTTGCCCGAGCCTGCCCGATACTGCTGTTCAGCCCTTGCAGCGATTCAGCCTACTTCTAGGCAATTCCATGGGGCCCTGCAGGCTCACACACTCACAGCTACACGGGAGGTGAATAAAGGCCGGAGAGGAAGCCAGACAGGATTTGCTTCTTTTGCTTGCACCACAATGCAGTGCTGAAAGAGGAGGAATCTACATAAAAACGCCTTCCTGGCAACGCCCAAATGCCCTGCTGCCATGCAGATAAACACTGGCAGCGGCAGCAAGTGCATGCCCACAGCCACCCCTTGTTCCTTCACACCTTGTATCAGCTGTAATCCAGTCCAGTCCAGTGCTGCCTGCTGAGCAGCACTGACCAACACTGCCTGGGCCCAGGCTTTTATCTCTGAGGCCCCATTATGATGTCAGAAAGCTGGCTCTGGAATCCTGAGGGCTCCACTATGACACGTGCAAAGTTCCGTCTGAACTTTATATAAGACGGTGAGGCTCAGTCAGTCACTCAGTGTTGCCTGAGAGGGCAACACTGCAACAGCCGGCCGCCAGGCTGTCTTTTTTTTGCACAGCTAGTTGCCTCCAGGAGGCCACAAGAGGGAGACAAGGGACTGCAAAATGGAAAATAGGCATCCACCAACTTTACAGACAACTTCTCCTTGCTCCTACAACCTCCATCCTTGCACAGTTTGTTATTCTTCTAGGTAACATAGTAACAAATCCAAATTGCTGCTCTCTTTGTAGGCAAGCAAGGCTTTGTTGCAACTGCAATTCTTACTTCTTCTTGAAATGTAGGGACGACAGTACATTCCATCACATCCATCTAGTGTACACAGGTAGGTCCATTGTGGCGGGCAGGCGAGCGGGCGGGCTGCTTTATTGGCTGTTTGCTGTTCCCCTACTCCACTCCACTATTTGACTGTTGTGCTGCATCAATCAATCAATCAATCAATCAATCAATCAATCAATCAATCAATCAATCAATCAATCAATCAATCAGTGGCTGGCTCAGGTGCAGCTCTTTAACTTACCTAAAAGGGAGGGCGGAGAGAAGACAAGGAAGGTGAATGAGGTGTTCCAATGTGAAATGCCGGAAACACAGAAACACAGACGACACACAACAAGAGGTGGCAATCTATTCATTAATTGCATTTAATCAATGAGCTCATTATCACTCATGCATTGTCCAACAGGTGTTGAAATAATGGGATTAAAAGGGGAGATCCCTTCAGAAAGACAGAAACAATAGCAAAGACAAAAAACACTTTTGGAATCTGCTTTTAGTCAACACATAAGGAAAGGGTGCACCGGTCCTGGAAATACTGCAATACCAGGTCAATGCGTGGAGTGGACAGAGCAAGCTCTATTTCCATCTCCCTGTTCTAAAAATCCATTTAATATATGGTCCCCAGATAGGGGACGTATCAGATATTAAACTGATAAGAACAGATACTACACTTGATCTTAGCCAAAAGGCCGAGAAGCGATAACCCGAACGGGCCGCGCGTTGCCCGAGCCTGCCCGATACTGCTGTTCAGCCCTTGCAGCGATTCAGCCTACTTCTAGGCAATTCCATGGGGCCCTGCAGGCTCACACACTCACAGCTACACGGGAGGTGAATAAAGGCCGGAGAGGAAGCCAGACAGGATTTGCTTCTTTTGCTTGCACCACAATGCAGTGCTGAAAGAGGAGGAATCTACATAAAAACGCCTTCCTGGCAACGCCCAAATGCCCTGCTGCCATGCAGATAAACACTGGCAGCGGCAGCAAGTGCATGCCCACAGCCACCCCTTGTTCCTTCACACCTTGTATCAGCTGTAATCCAGTCCAGTCCAGTGCTGCCTGCTGAGCAGCACTGACCAACACTGCCTGGGCCCAGGCTTTTATCTCTGAGGCCCCATTATGATGTCAGAAAGCTGGCTCTGGAATCCTGAGGGCTCCACTATGACACGTGCAAAGTTCCGTCTGAACTTTATATAAGACGGTGAGGCTCAGTCAGTCACTCAGTGTTGCCTGAGAGGGCAACACTGCAACAGCCGGCCGCCAGGCTGTCTTTTTTTTGCACAGCTAGTTGCCTCCAGGAGGCCACAAGAGGGAGACAAGGGACTGCAAAATGGAAAATAGGCATCCACCAACTTTACAGACAACTTCTCCTTGCTCCTACAACCTCCATCCTTGCACAGTTTGTTATTCTTCTAGGTAACATAGTAACAAATCCAAATTGCTGCTCTCTTTGTAGGCAAGCAAGGCTTTGTTGCAACTGCAATTCTTACTTCTTCTTGAAATGTAGGGACGACAGTACATTCCATCACATCCATCTAGTGTACACAGGTAGGTCCATTGTGGCGGGCAGGCGAGCGGGCGGGCTGCTTTATTGGCTGTTTGCTGTTCCCCTACTCCACTCCACTATTTGACTGTTGTGCTGCATCAATCAATCAATCAATCAATCAATCAATCAATCAATCAATCAATCAGTGGCTGGCTCAGGTGCAGCTCTTTAACTTACCTAAAAGGGAGGGCGGAGAGAAGACAAGGAAGGTGAATGAGGTGTTCCAATGTGAAATGCCGGAAACACAGAAACACAGACGACACACAACAAGAGGTGGCAATCTATTCATTAATTGCATTTAATCAATGAGCTCATTATCACTCATGCATTGTCCAACAGGTGTTGAAATAATGGGATTAAAAGGGGAGATCCCTTCAGAAAGACAGAAACAATAGCAAAGACAAAAAACACTTTTGGAATCTGCTTTTAGTCAACACATAAGGAAAGGGTGCACCGGTCCTGGAAATACTGCAATACCAGGTCAATGCGTGGAGTGGACAGAGCAAGCTCTATTTCCATCTCCCTGTTCTAAAAATCCATTTAATATATGGTCCCCAGATAGGGGACGTATCAGATATTAAACTGATAAGAACAGATACTACACTTGATCTTAGCCAAAAGGCCGAGAAGCGATAACCCGAACGGGCCGCGCGTTGCCCGAGCCTGCCCGATACTGCTGTTCAGCCCTTGCAGCGATTCAGCCTACTTCTAGGCAATTCCATGGGGCCCTGCAGGCTCACACACTCACAGCTACACGGGAGGTGAATAAAGGCCGGAGAGGAAGCCAGACAGGATTTGCTTCTTTTGCTTGCACCACAATGCAGTGCTGAAAGAGGAGGAATCTACATAAAAACGCCTTCCTGGCAACGCCCAAATGCCCTGCTGCCATGCAGATAAACACTGGCAGCGGCAGCAAGTGCATGCCCACAGCCACCCCTTGTTCCTTCACACCTTGTATCAGCTGTAATCCAGTCCAGTCCAGTGCTGCCTGCTGAGCAGCACTGACCAACACTGCCTGGGCCCAGGCTTTTATCTCTGAGGCCCCATTATGATGTCAGAAAGCTGGCTCTGGAATCCTGAGGGCTCCACTATGACACGTGCAAAGTTCCGTCTGAACTTTATATAAGACGGTGAGGCTCAGTCAGTCACTCAGTGTTGCCTGAGAGGGCAACACTGCAACAGCCGGCCGCCAGGCTGTCTTTTTTTTGCACAGCTAGTTGCCTCCAGGAGGCCACAAGAGGGAGACAAGGGACTGCAAAATGGAAAATAGGCATCCACCAACTTTACAGACAACTTCTCCTTGCTCCTACAACCTCCATCCTTGCACAGTTTGTTATTCTTCTAGGTAACATAGTAACAAATCCAAATTGCTGCTCTCTTTGTAGGCAAGCAAGGCTTTGTTGCAACTGCAATTCTTACTTCTTCTTGAAATGTAGGGACGACAGTACATTCCATCACATCCATCTAGTGTACACAGGTAGGTCCATTGTGGCGGGCAGGCGAGCGGGCGGGCTGCTTTATTGGCTGTTTGCTGTTCCCCTACTCCACTCCACTATTTGACTGTTGTGCTGCATCAATCAATCAATCAATCAATCAATCAATCAATCAATCAATCAATCAATCAGTGGCTGGCTCAGGTGCAGCTCTTTAACTTACCTAAAAGGGAGGGCGGAGAGAAGACAAGGAAGGTGAATGAGGTGTTCCAATGTGAAATGCCGGAAACACAGAAACACAGACGACACACAACAAGAGGTGGCAATCTATTCATTAATTGCATTTAATCAATGAGCTCATTATCACTCATGCATTGTCCAACAGGTGTTGAAATAATGGGATTAAAAGGGGAGATCCCTTCAGAAAGACAGAAACAATAGCAAAGACAAAAAACACTTTTGGAATCTGCTTTTAGTCAACACATAAGGAAAGGGTGCACCGGTCCTGGAAATACTGCAATACCGCAATACCAGGTCAATGCGTGGAGTGGACAGAGCAAGCTCTATTTCCATCTCCCTGTTCTAAAAATCCATTTAATATATGGTCCCCAGATAGGGGACGTATCAGATATTAAACTGATAAGAACAGATACTACACTTGATCTTAGCCAAAAGGCCGAGAAGCGATAACCCGAACGGGCCGCGCGTTGCCCGAGCCTGCCCGATACTGCTGTTCAGCCCTTGCAGCGATTCAGCCTACTTCTAGGCAATTCCATGGGGCCCTGCAGGCTCACACACTCACAGCTACACGGGAGGTGAATAAAGGCCGGAGAGGAAGCCAGACAGGATTTGCTTCTTTTGCTTGCACCACAATGCAGTGCTGAAAGAGGAGGAACCTACATAAAAACGCCTTCCTGGCAACGCCCAAATGCCCTGCTGCCATGCAGATAAACACTGGCAGCGGCAGCAAGTGCATGCCCACAGCCACCCCTTGTTCCTTCACACCTTGTATCAGCTGTAATCCAGTCCAGTCCAGTGCTGCCTGCTGAGCAGCACTGACCAACACTGCCTGGGCCCAGGCTTTTATCTCTGAGGCCCCATTATGATGTCAGAAAGCTGGCTCTGGAATCCTGAGGGCTCCACTATGACACGTGCAAAGTTCCGTCTGAACTTTATATAAGACGGTGAGGCTCAGTCAGTCACTCAGTGTTGCCTGAGAGGGCAACACTGCAACAGCCGGCCGCCAGGCTGTCTTTTTTTTGCACAGCTAGTTGCCTCCAGGAGGCCACAAGAGGGAGACAAGGGACTGCAAAATGGAAAATAGGCATCCACCAACTTTACAGACAACTTCTCCTTGCTCCTACAACCTCCATCCTTGCACAGTTTGTTATTCTTCTAGGTAACATAGTAACAAATCCAAATTGCTGCTCTCTTTGTAGGCAAGCAAGGCTTTGTTGCAACTGCAATTCTTACTTCTTCTTGAAATGTAGGGACGACAGTACATTCCATCACATCCATCTAGTGTACACAGGTAGGTCCATTGTGGCGGGCAGGCGAGCGGGCGGGCTGCTTTATTGGCTGTTTGCTGTTCCCCTACTCCACTCCACTATTTGACTGTTGTGCTGCATCAATCAATCAATCAATCAATCAATCAATCAATCAATCAATCAATCAATCAATCAGTGGCTGGCTCAGGTGCAGCTCTTTAACTTACCTAAAAGGGAGGGCGGAGAGAAGACAAGGAAGGTGAATGAGGTGTTCCAATGTGAAATGCCGGAAACACAGAAACACAGACGACACACAACAAGAGGTGGCAATCTATTCATTAATTGCATTTAATCAATGAGCTCATTATCACTCATGCATTGTCCAACAGGTGTTGAAATAATGGGATTAAAAGGGGAGATCCCTTCAGAAAGACAGAAACAATAGCAAAGACAAAAAACACTTTTGGAATCTGCTTTTAGTCAACACATAAGGAAAGGGTGCACCGGTCCTGGAAATACTGCAATACCAGGTCAATGCGTGGAGTGGACAGAGCAAGCTCTATTTCCATCTCCCTGTTCTAAAAATCCATTTAATATATGGTCCCCAGATAGGGGACGTATCAGATATTAAACTGATAAGAACAGATACTACACTTGATCTTAGCCAAAAGGCCGAGAAGCGATAACCCGAACGGGCCGCGCGTTGCCCGAGCCTGCCCGATACTGCTGTTCAGCCCTTGCAGCGATTCAGCCTACTTCTAGGCAATTCCATGGGGCCCTGCAGGCTCACACACTCACAGCTACACGGGAGGTGAATAAAGGCCGGAGAGGAAGCCAGACAGGATTTGCTTCTTTTGCTTGCACCACAATGCAGTGCTGAAAGAGGAGGAATCTACATAAAAACGCCTTCCTGGCAACGCCCAAATGCCCTGCTGCCATGCAGATAAACACTGGCAGCGGCAGCAAGTGCATGCCCACAGCCACCCCTTGTTCCTTCACACCTTGTATCAGCTGTAATCCAGTCCAGTCCAGTGCTGCCTGCTGAGCAGCACTGACCAACACTGCCTGGGCCCAGGCTTTTATCTCTGAGGCCCCATTATGATGTCAGAAAGCTGGCTCTGGAATCCTGAGGGCTCCACTATGACACGTGCAAAGTTCCGTCTGAACTTTATATAAGACGGTGAGGCTCAGTCAGTCACTCAGTGTTGCCTGAGAGGGCAACACTGCAACAGCCGGCCGCCAGGCTGTCTTTTTTTTGCACAGCTAGTTGCCTCCAGGAGGCCACAAGAGGGAGACAAGGGACTGCAAAATGGAAAATAGGCATCCACCAACTTTACAGACAACTTCTCCTTGCTCCTACAACCTCCATCCTTGCACAGTTTGTTATTCTTCTAGGTAACATAGTAACAAATCCAAATTGCTGCTCTCTTTGTAGGCAAGCAAGGCTTTGTTGCAACTGCAATTCTTACTTCTTCTTGAAATGTAGGGACGACAGTACATTCCATCACATCCATCTAGTGTACACAGGTAGGTCCATTGTGGCGGGCAGGCGAGCGGGCGGGCTGCTTTATTGGCTGTTTGCTGTTCCCCTACTCCACTCCACTATTTGACTGTTGTGCTGCATCAATCAATCAATCAATCAATCAATCAATCAATCAATCAATCAATCAGTGGCTGGCTCAGGTGCAGCTCTTTAACTTACCTAAAAGGGAGGGCGGAGAGAAGACAAGGAAGGTGAATGAGGTGTTCCAATGTGAAATGCCGGAAACACAGAAACACAGACGACACACAACAAGAGGTGGCAATCTATTCATTAATTGCATTTAATCAATGAGCTCATTATCACTCATGCATTGTCCAACAGGTGTTGAAATAATGGGATTAAAAGGGGAGATCCCTTCAGAAAGACAGAAACAATAGCAAAGACAAAAAACACTTTTGGAATCTGCTTTTAGTCAACACATAAGGAAAGGGTGCACCGGTCCTGGAAATACTGCAATACCAGGTCAATGCGTGGAGTGGACAGAGCAAGCTCTATTTCCATCTCCCTGTTCTAAAAATCCATTTAATATATGGTCCCCAGATAGGGGACGTATCAGATATTAAACTGATAAGAACAGATACTACACTTGATCTTAGCCAAAAGGCCGAGAAGCGATAACCCGAACGGGCCGCGCGTTGCCCGAGCCTGCCCGATACTGCTGTTCAGCCCTTGCAGCGATTCAGCCTACTTCTAGGCAATTCCATGGGGCCCTGCAGGCTCACACACTCACAGCTACACGGGAGGTGAATAAAGGCCGGAGAGGAAGCCAGACAGGATTTGCTTCTTTTGCTTGCACCACAATGCAGTGCTGAAAGAGGAGGAATCTACATAAAAACGCCTTCCTGGCAACGCCCAAATGCCCTGCTGCCATGCAGATAAACACTGGCAGCGGCAGCAAGTGCATGCCCACAGCCACCCCTTGTTCCTTCACACCTTGTATCAGCTGTAATCCAGTCCAGTCCAGTGCTGCCTGCTGAGCAGCACTGACCAACACTGCCTGGGCCCAGGCTTTTATCTCTGAGGCCCCATTATGATGTCAGAAAGCTGGCTCTGGAATCCTGAGGGCTCCACTATGACACGTGCAAAGTTCCGTCTGAACTTTATATAAGACGGTGAGGCTCAGTCAGTCACTCAGTGTTGCCTGAGAGGGCAACACTGCAACAGCCGGCCGCCAGGCTGTCTTTATTTGCACAGCTAGTTGCCTCCAGGAGGCCACAAGAGGGAGACAAGGGACTGCAAAATGGAAAATAGGCATCCACCAACTTTACAGACAACTTCTCCTTGCTCCTACAACCTCCATCCTTGCACAGTTTGTTATTCTTCTAGGTAACATAGTAACAAATCCAAATTGCTGCTCTCTTTGTAGGCAAGCAAGGCTTTGTTGCAACTGCAATTCTTACTTCTTCTTGAAATGTAGGGACGACAGTACATTCCATCACATCCATCTAGTGTACACAGGTAGGTCCATTGTGGCGGGCAGGCGAGCGGGCGGGCTGCTTTATTGGCTGTTTGCTGTTCCCCTACTCCACTCCACTATTTGACTGTTGTGCTGCATCAATCAATCAATCAATCAATCAATCAATCAATCAATCAATCAATCAATCAATCAATCAGTGGCTGGCTCAGGTGCAGCTCTTTAACTTACCTAAAAGGGAGGGTGGAGAGAAGACAAGGAAGGTGAATGAGGTGTTCCAATGTGAAATGCCGGAAACACAGAAACACAGACGACACACAACAAGAGGTGGCAATCTATTCATTAATTGCATTTAATCAATGAGCTCATTATCACTCATGCATTGTCCAACAGGTGTTGAAATAATGGGATTAAAAGGGGAGATCCCTTCAGAAAGACAGAAACAATAGCAAAGACAAAAAACACTTTTGGAATCTGCTTTTAGTCAACACATAAGGAAAGGGTGCACCGGTCCTGGAAATACTGCAATACCAGGTCAATGCGTGGAGTGGACAGAGCAAGCTCTATTTCCATCTCCCTGTTCTAAAAATCCATTTAATATATGGTCCCCAGATAGGGGACGTATCAGATATTAAACTGATAAGAACAGATACTACACTTGATCTTAGCCAAAAGGCCGAGAAGCGATAACCCGAACGGGCCGCGCGTTGCCCGAGCCTGCCCGATACTGCTGTTCAGCCCTTGCAGCGATTCAGCCTACTTCTAGGCAATTCCATGGGGCCCTGCAGGCTCACACACTCACAGCTACACGGGAGGTGAATAAAGGCCGGAGAGGAAGCCAGACAGGATTTGCTTCTTTTGCTTGCACCACAATGCAGTGCTGAAAGAGGAGGAATCTACATAAAAACGCCTTCCTGGCAACGCCCAAATGCCCTGCTGCCATGCAGATAAACACTGGCAGCGGCAGCAAGTGCATGCCCACAGCCACCCCTTGTTCCTTCACACCTTGTATCAGCTGTAATCCAGTCCAGTCCAGTGCTGCCTGCTGAGCAGCACTGACCAACACTGCCTGGGCCCAGGCTTTTATCTCTGAGGCCCCATTATGATGTCAGAAAGCTGGCTCTGGAATCCTGAGGGCTCCACTATGACACGTGCAAAGTTCCGTCTGAACTTTATATAAGACGGTGAGGCTCAGTCAGTCACTCAGTGTTGCCTGAGAGGGCAACACTGCAACAGCCGGCCGCCAGGCTGTCTTTATTTGCACAGCTAGTTGCCTCCAGGAGGCCACAAGAGGGAGACAAGGGACTGCAAAATGGAAAATAGGCATCCACCAACTTTACAGACAACTTCTCCTTGCTCCTACAACCTCCATCCTTGCACAGTTTGTTATTCTTCTAGGTAACATAGTAACAAATCCAAATTGCTGCTCTCTTTGTAGGCAAGCAAGGCTTTGTTGCAACTGCAATTCTTACTTCTTCTTGAAATGTAGGGACGACAGTACATTCCATCACATCCATCTAGTGTACACAGGTAGGTCCATTGTGGCGGGCAGGCGAGCGGGCGGGCTGCTTTATTGGCTGTTTGCTGTTCCCCTACTCCACTCCACTATTTGACTGTTGTGCTGCATCAATCAATCAATCAATCAATCAATCAATCAATCAATCAATCAATCAATCAATCAGTGGCTGGCTCAGGTGCAGCTCTTTAACTTACCTAAAAGGGAGGGCGGAGAGAAGACAAGGAAGGTGAATGAGGTGTTCCAATGTGAAATGCCGGAAACACAGAAACACAGACGACACACAACAAGAGGTGGCAATCTATTCATTAATTGCATTTAATCAATGAGCTCATTATCACTCATGCATTGTCCAACAGGTGTTGAAATAATGGGATTAAAAGGGGAGATCCCTTCAGAAAGACAGAAACAATAGCAAAGACAAAAAACACTTTTGGAATCTGCTTTTAGTCAACACATAAGGAAAGGGTGCACCGGTCCTGGAAATACTGCAATACCAGGTCAATGCGTGGAGTGGACAGAGCAAGCTCTATTTCCATCTCCCTGTTCTAAAAATCCATTTAATATATGGTCCCCAGATAGGGGACGTATCAGATATTAAACTGATAAGAACAGATACTACACTTGATCTTAGCCAAAAGGCCGAGAAGCGATAACCCGAACGGGCCGCGCGTTGCCCGAGCCTGCCCGATACTGCTGTTCAGCCCTTGCAGCGATTCAGCCTACTTCTAGGCAATTCCATGGGGCCCTGCAGGCTCACACACTCACAGCTACACGGGAGGTGAATAAAGGCCGGAGAGGAAGCCAGACAGGATTTGCTTCTTTTGCTTGCACCACAATGCAGTGCTGAAAGAGGAGGAATCTACATAAAAACGCCTTCCTGGCAACGCCCAAATGCCCTGCTGCCATGCAGATAAACACTGGCAGCGGCAGCAAGTGCATGCCCACAGCCACCCCTTGTTCCTTCACACCTTGTATCAGCTGTAATCCAGTCCAGTCCAGTGCTGCCTGCTGAGCAGCACTGACCAACACTGCCTGGGCCCAGGCTTTTATCTCTGAGGCCCCATTATGATGTCAGAAAGCTGGCTCTGGAATCCTGAGGGCTCCACTATGACACGTGCAAAGTTCCGTCTGAACTTTATATAAGACGGTGAGGCTCAGTCAGTCACTCAGTGTTGCCTGAGAGGGCAACACTGCAACAGCCGGCCGCCAGGCTGTCTTTTTTTTGCACAGCTAGTTGCCTCCAGGAAGCCACAAGAGGGAGACAAGGGACTGCAAAATGGAAAATAGGCATCCACCAACTTTACAGACAACTTCTCCTTGCTCCTACAACCTCCATCCTTGCACAGTTTGTTATTCTTCTAGGTAACATAGTAACAAATCCAAATTGCTGCTCTCTTTGTAGGCAAGCAAGGCTTTGTTGCAACTGCAATTCTTACTTCTTCTTGAAATGTAGGGACGACAGTACATTCCATCACATCCATCTAGTGTACACAGGTAGGTCCATTGTGGCGGGCAGGCGAGCGGGCTGGCTGCTTTATTGGCTGTTTGCTGTTCCCCTACTCCACTCCACTATTTGACTGTTGTGCTGCATCAATCAATCAATCAATCAATCAATCAATCAATCAATCAATCAATCAATCAATCAATCAATCAGTGGCTGGCTCAGGTGCAGCTCTTTAACTTACCTAAAAGGGAGGGCGGAGAGAAGACAAGGAAGGTGAATGAGGTGTTCCAATGTGAAATGCCGGAAACACAGAAACACAGACGACACACAACAAGAGGTGGCAATCTATTCATTAATTGCATTTAATCAATGAGCTCATTATCACTCATGCATTGTCCAACAGGTGTTGAAATAATGGGATTAAAAGGGGAGATCCCTTCAGAAAGACAGAAACAATAGCAAAGACAAAAAACACTTTTGGAATCTGCTTTTAGTCAACACATAAGGAAAGGGTGCACCGGTCCTGGAAATACTGCAATACCAGGTCAATGCGTGGAGTGGACAGAGCAAGCTCTATTTCCATCTCCCTGTTCTAAAAATCCATTTAATATATGGTCCCCAGATAGGGGACGTATCAGATATTAAACTGATAAGAACAGATACTACACTTGATCTTAGCCAAAAGGCCGAGAAGCGATAACCCGAAGGGGCCGCGCGTTGCCCGAGCCTGCCCGATACTGCTGTTCAGCCCTTGCAGCGATTCAGCCTACTTCTAGGCAATTCCATGGGGCCCTGCAGGCTCACACACTCACAGCTACACGGGAGGTGAATAAAGGCCGGAGAGGAAGCCAGACAGGATTTGCTTCTTTTGCTTGCACCACAATGCAGTGCTGAAAGAGGAGGAATCTACATAAAAACGCCTTCCTGGCAACGCCCAAATGCCCTGCTGCCATGCAGATAAACACTGGCAGCGGCAGCAAGTGCATGCCCACAGCCACCCCTTGTTCCTTCACACCTTGTATCAGCTGTAATCCAGTCCAGTCCAGTGCTGCCTGCTGAGCAGCACTGACCAACACTGCCTGGGCCCAGGCTTTTATCTCTGAGGCCCCATTATGATGTCAGAAAGCTGGCTCTGGAATCCTGAGGGCTCCACTATGACACGTGCAAAGTTCCGTCTGAACTTTATATAAGACGGTGAGGCTCAGTCAGTCACTCAGTGTTGCCTGAGAGGGCAACACTGCAACAGCCGGCCGCCAGGCTGTCTTTTTTTTGCACAGCTAGTTGCCTCCAGGAGGCCACAAGAGGGAGACAAGGGACTGCAAAATGGAAAATAGGCATCCACCAACTTTACAGACAACTTCTCCTTGCTCCTACAACCTCCATCCTTGCACAGTTTGTTATTCTTCTAGGTAACATAGTAACAAGTCCAAATTGCTGCTCTCTTTGTAGGCAAGCAAGGCTTTGTTGCAACTGCAATTCTTACTTCTTCTTGAAATGTAGGGACGACAGTACATTCCATCACATCCATCTAGTGTACACAGGTAGGTCCATTGTGGCGGGCAGGCGAGCGGGCGGGCTGCTTTATTGGCTGTTTGCTGTTCCCCTACTCCACTCCACTATTTGACTGTTGTGCTGCATCAATCAATCAATCAATCAATCAATCAATCAATCAATCAATCAATCAATCAATCAGTGGCTGGCTCAGGTGCAGCTCTTTAACTTACCTAAAAGGGAGGGCGGAGAGAAGACAAGGAAGGTGAATGAGGTGTTCCAATGTGAAATGCCGGAAACACAGAAACACAGACGACACACAACAAGAGGTGGCAATCTATTCATTAATTGCATTTAATCAATGAGCTCATTATCACTCATGCATTGTCCAACAGGTGTTGAAATAATGGGATTAAAAGGGGAGATCCCTTCAGAAAGACAGAAACAATAGCAAAGACAAAAAACACTTTTGGAATCTGCTTTTAGTCAACACATAAGGAAAGGGTGCTCCGGTCCTGGAAATACTGCAATACCAGGTCAATGCGTGGAGTGGACAGAGCAAGCTCTATTTCCATCTCCCTGTTCTAAAAATCCATTTAATATATGGTCCCCAGATAGGGGACGTATCAGATATTAAACTGATAAGAACAGATACTACACTTGATCTTAGCCAAAAGGCCGAGAAGCGATAACCCGAACGGGCCGCGCGTTGCCCGAGCCTGCCCGATACTGCTGTTCAGCCCTTGCAGCGATTCAGCCTACTTCTAGGCAATTCCATGGGGCCCTGCAGGCTCACACACTCACAGCTACACGGGAGGTGAATAAAGGCCGGAGAGGAAGCCAGACAGGATTTGCTTCTTTTGCTTGCACCACAATGCAGTGCTGAAAGAGGAGGAATCTACATAAAAACGCCTTCCTGGCAACGCCCAAATGCCCTGCTGCCATGCAGATAAACACTGGCAGCGGCAGCAAGTGCATGCCCACAGCCACCCCTTGTTCCTTCACACCTTGTATCAGCTGTAATCCAGTCCAGTCCAGTGCTGCCTGCTGAGCAGCACTGACCAACACTGCCTGGGCCCAGGCTTTTATCTCTGAGGCCCCATTATGATGTCAGAAAGCTGGCTCTGGAATCCTGAGGGCTCCACTATGACACGTGCAAAGTTCCGTCTGAACTTTATATAAGACGGTGAGGCTCAGTCAGTCACTCAGTGTTGCCTGAGAGGGCAACACTGCAACAGCCGGCCGCCAGGCTGTCTTTTTTTTGCACAGCTAGTTGCCTCCAGGAGGCCACAAGAGGGAGACAAGGGACTGCAAAATGGAAAATAGGCATCCACCAACTTTACAGACAACTTCTCCTTGCTCCTACAACCTCCATCCTTGCACAGTTTGTTATTCTTCTAGGTAACATAGTAACAAATCCAAATTGCTGCTCTCTTTGTAGGCAAGCAAGGCTTTGTTGCAACTGCAATTCTTACTTCTTCTTGAAATGTAGGGATGACAGTACATTCCATCACATCCATCTAGTGTACACAGGTAGGTCTATTGTGGCGGGCAGGCGAGCGGGCGGGCTGCTTTATTGGCTGTTTGCTGTTCCCCTACTCCACTCCACTATTTGACTGTTGTGCTGCATCAATCAATCAATCAATCAATCAATCAATCAATCAATCAATCAATCAATCAATCAGTGGCTGGCTCAGGTGCAGCTCTTTAACTTACCTAAAAGGGAGGGCGGAGAGAAGACAAGGAAGGTGAATGAGGTGTTCCAATGTGAAATGCCGGAAACACAGAAACACAGACGACACACAACAAGAGGTGGCAATCTATTCATTAATTGCATTTAATCAATGAGCTCATTATCACTCATGCATTGTCCAACAGGTGTTGAAATAATGGGATTAAAAGGGGAGATCCCTTCAGAAAGACAGAAACAATAGCAAAGACAAAAAACACTTTTGGAATCTGCTTTTAGTCAACACATAAGGAAAGGGTGCACCGGTCCTGGAAATACTGCAATACCAGGTCAATGCGTGGAGTGGACAGAGCAAGCTCTATTTCCATCTCCCTGTTCTAAAAATCCATTTAATATATGGTCCCCAGATAGGGGACGTATCAGATATTAAACTGATAAGAACAGATACTACACTTGATCTTAGCCAAAAGGCCGAGAAGCGATAACCCGAACGGGCCGCGCGTTGCCCGAGCCTGCCCGATACTGCTGTTCAGCCCTTGCAGCGATTCAGCCTACTTCTAGGCAATTCCATGGGGCCCTGCAGGCTCACACACTCACAGCTACACGGGAGGTGAATAAAGGCCGGAGAGGAAGCCAGACAGGATTTGCTTCTTTTGCTTGCACCACAATGCAGTGCTGAAAGAGGAGGAATCTACATAAAAACGCCTTCCTGGCAACGCCCAAATGCCCTGCTGCCATGCAGATAAACACTGGCAGCGGCAGCAAGTGCATGCCCACAGCCACCCCTTGTTCCTTCACACCTTGTATCAGCTGTAATCCAGTCCAGTCCAGTGCTGCCTGCTGAGCAGCACTGACCAACACTGCCTGGGCCCAGGCTTTTATCTCTGAGGCCCCATTATGATGTCAGAAAGCTGGCTCTGGAATCCTGAGGGCTCCACTATGACACGTGCAAAGTTCCGTCTGAACTTTATATAAGACGGTGAGGCTCAGTCAGTCACTCAGTGTTGCCTGAGAGGGCAACACTGCAACAGCCGGCCGCCAGGCTGTCTTTTTTTTGCACAGCTAGTTGCCTCCAGGAGGCCACAAGAGGGAGACAAGGGACTGCAAAATGGAAAATAGGCATCCACCAACTTTACAGACAACTTCTCCTTGCTCCTACAACCTCCATCCTTGCACAGTTTGTTATTCTTCTAGGTAACATAGTAACAAATCCAAATTGCTGCTCTCTTTGTAGGCAAGCAAGGCTTTGTTGCAACTGCAATTCTTACTTCTTCTTGAAATGTAGGGACGACAGTACATTCCATCACATCCATCTAGTGTACACAGGTAGGTCCATTGTGGCGGGCAGGCGAGCGGGCGGGCTGCTTTATTGGCTGTTTGCTGTTCCCCTACTCCACTCCACTATTTGACTGTTGTGCTGCATCAATCAATCAATCAATCAATCAATCAATCAATCAATCAATCAATCAATCAATCAGTGGCTGGCTCAGGTGCAGCTCTTTAACTTACCTAAAAGGGAGGGCGGAGAGAAGACAAGGAAGGTGAATGAGGTGTTCCAATGTGAAATGCCGGAAACACAGAAACACAGACGACACACAACAAGAGGTGGCAATCTATTCATTAATTGCATTTAATCAATGAGCTCATTATCACTCATGCATTGTCCAACAGGTGTTGAAATAATGGGATTAAAAGGGGAGATCCCTTCAGAAAGACAGAAACAATAGCAAAGACAAAAAACACTTTTGGAATCTGCTTTTAGTCAACACATAAGGAAAGGGTGCACCGGTCCTGGAAATACTGCAATACCAGGTCAATGCGTGGAGTGGACAGAGCAAGCTCTATTTCCATCTCCCTGTTCTAAAAATCCATTTAATATATGGTCCCCAGATAGGGGACGTATCAGATATTAAACTGATAAGAACAGATACTACACTTGATCTTAGCCAAAAGGCCGAGAAGCGATAACCCGAACGGGCCGCGCGTTGCCCGAGCCTGCCCGATACTGCTGTTCAGCCCTTGCAGCGATTCAGCCTACTTCTAGGCAATTCCATGGGGCCCTGCAGGCTCACACACTCACAGCTACACGGGAGGTGAATAAAGGCCGGAGAGGAAGCCAGACAGGATTTGCTTCTTTTGCTTGCACCACAATGCAGTGCTGAAAGAGGAGGAATCTACATAAAAACGCCTTCCTGGCAACGCCCAAATGCCCTGCTGCCATGCAGATAAACACTGGCAGCGGCAGCAAGTGCATGCCCACAGCCACCCCTTGTTCCTTCACACCTTGTATCAGCTGTAATCCAGTCCAGTCCAGTGCTGCCTGCTGAGCAGCACTGACCAACACTGCCTGGGCCCAGGCTTTTATCTCTGAGGCCCCATTATGATGTCAGAAAGCTGGCTCTGGAATCCTGAGGGCTCCACTATGACACGTGCAAAGTTCCGTCTGAACTTTATATAAGACGGTGAGGCTCAGTCAGTCACTCAGTGTTGCCTGAGAGGGCAACACTGCAACAGCCGGCCGCCAGGCTGTCTTTTTTTTGCACAGCTAGTTGCCTCCAGGAGGCCACAAGAGGGAGACAAGGGACTGCAAAATGGAAAATAGGCATCCACCAACTTTACAGACAACTTCTCCTTGCTCCTACAACCTCCATCCTTGCACAGTTTGTTATTCTTCTAGGTAACATAGTAACAAATCCAAATTGCTGCTCTCTTTGTAGGCAAGCAAGGCTTTGTTGCAACTGCAATTCTTACTTCTTCTTGAAATGTAGGGACGACAGTACATTCCATCACATCCATCTAGTGTACACAGGTAGGTCCATTGTGGCGGGCAGGCGAGCGGGCGGGCTGCTTTATTGGCTGTTTGCTGTTCCCCTACTCCACTCCACTATTTGACTGTTGTGCTGCATCAATCAATCAATCAATCAATCAATCAATCAATCAATCAATCAATCAGTGGCTGGCTCAGGTGCAGCTCTTTAACTTACCTAAAAGGGAGGGCGGAGAGAAGACAAGGAAGGTGAATGAGGTGTTCCAATGTGAAATGCCGGAAACACAGAAACACAGACGACACACAACAAGAGGTGGCAATCTATTCATTAATTGCATTTAATCAATGAGCTCATTATCACTCATGCATTGTCCAACAGGTGTTGAAATAATGGGATTAAAAGGGGAGATCCCTTCAGAAAGACAGAAACAATAGCAAAGACAAAAAACACTTTTGGAATCTGCTTTTAGTCAACACATAAGGAAAGGGTGCACCGGTCCTGGAAATACTGCAATACCAGGTCAATGCGTGGAGTGGACAGAGCAAGCTCTATTTCCATCTCCCTGTTCTAAAAATCCATTTAATATATGGTCCCCAGATAGGGGACGTATCAGATATTAAACTGATAAGAACAGATACTACACTTGATCTTAGCCAAAAGGCCGAGAAGCGATAACCCGAACGGGCCGCGCGTTGCCCAAGCCTGCCCGATACTGCTGTTCAGCCCTTGCAGCGATTCAGCCTACTTCTAGGCAATTCCATGGGGCCCTGCAGGCTCACACACTCACAGCTACACGGGAGGTGAATAAAGGCCGGAGAGGAAGCCAGACAGGATTTGCTTCTTTTGCTTGCACCACAATGCAGTGCTGAAAGAGGAGGAATCTACATAAAAACGCCTTCCTGGCAACGCCCAAATGCCCTGCTGCCATGCAGATAAACACTGGCAGCGGCAGCAAGTGCATGCCCACAGCCACCCCTTGTTCCTTCACACCTTGTATCAGCTGTAATCCAGTCCAGTCCAGTGCTGCCTGCTGAGCAGCACTGACCAACACTGCCTGGGCCCAGGCTTTTATCTCTGAGGCCCCATTATGATGTCAGAAAGCTGGCTCTGGAATCCTGAGGGCTCCACTATGACACGTGCAAAGTTCCGTCTGAACTTTATATAAGACGGTGAGGCTCAGTCAGTCACTCAGTGTTGCCTGAGAGGGCAACACTGCAACAGCCGGCCGCCAGGCTGTCTTTTTTTTGCACAGCTAGTTGCCTCCAGGAGGCCACAAGAGGGAGACAAGGGACTGCAAAATGGAAAATAGGCATCCACCAACTTTACAGACAACTTCTCCTTGCTCCTACAACCTCCATCCTTGCACAGTTTGTTATTCTTCTAGGTAACATAGTAACAAATCCAAATTGCTGCTCTCTTTGTAGGCAAGCAAGGCTTTGTTGCAACTGCAATTCTTACTTCTTCTTGAAATGTAGGGACGACAGTACATTCCATCACATCCATCTAGTGTACACAGGTAGGTCCATTGTGGCGGGCAGGCGAGCGGGCGGGCTGCTTTATTGGCTGTTTGCTGTTCCCCTACTCCACTCCACTATTTGACTGTTGTGCTGCATCAATCAATCAATCAATCAATCAATCAATCAATCAATCAATCAATCAATCAATCAATGAATCAGTGGCTGGCTCAGGTGCAGCTCTTTAACTTACCTAAAAGGGAGGGCGGAGAGAAGACAAGGAAGGTGAATGAGGTGTTCCAATGTGAAATGCCGGAAACACAGAAACACAGACGACACACAACAAGAGGTGGCAATCTATTCATTAATTGCATTTAATCAATGAGCTCATTATCACTCATGCATTGTCCAACAGGTGTTGAAATAATGGGATTAAAAGGGGAGATCCCTTCAGAAAGACAGAAACAATAGCAAAGACAAAAAACACTTTTGGAATCTGCTTTTAGTCAACACATAAGGAAAGGGTGCACCGGTCCTGGAAATACTGCAATACCAGGTCAATGCGTGGAGTGGACAGAGCAAGCTCTATTTCCATCTCCCTGTTCTAAAAATCCATTTAATATATGGTCCCCAGATAGGGGACGTATCAGATATTAAACTGATAAGAACAGATACTACACTTGATCTTAGCCAAAAGGCCGAGAAGCGATAACCCGAACGGGCCGCGCGTTGCCCGAGCCTGCCCGATACTGCTGTTCAGCCCTTGCAGCGATTCAGCCTACTTCTAGGCAATTCCATGGGGCCCTGCAGGCTCACACACTCACAGCTACACGGGAGGTGAATAAAGGCCGGAGAGGAAGCCAGACAGGATTTGCTTCTTTTGCTTGCACCACAATGCAGTGCTGAAAGAGGAGGAATCTACATAAAAACGCCTTCCTGGCAACGCCCAAATGCCCTGCTGCCATGCAGATAAACACTGGCAGCGGCAGCAAGTGCATGCCCACAGCCACCCCTTGTTCCTTCACACCTTGTATCAGCTGTAATCCAGTCCAGTCCAGTGCTGCCTGCTGAGCAGCACTGACCAACACTGCCTGGGCCCAGGCTTTTATCTCTGAGGCCCCATTATGATGTCAGAAAGCTGGCTCTGGAATCCTGAGGGCTCCACTATGACACGTGCAAAGTTCCGTCTGAACTTTATATAAGACGGTGAGGCTCAGTCAGTCACTCAGTGTTGCCTGAGAGGGCAACACTGCAACAGCCGGCCGCCAGGCTGTCTTTTTTTTGCACAGCTAGTTGCCTCCAGGAGGCCACAAGAGGGAGACAAGGGACTGCAAAATGGAAAATAGGCATCCACCAACTTTACAGACAACTTCTCCTTGCTCCTACAACCTCCATCCTTGCACAGTTTGTTATTCTTCTAGGTAACATAGTAACAAATCCAAATTGCTGCTCTCTTTGTAGGCAAGCAAGGCTTTGTTGCAACTGCAATTCTTACTTCTTCTTGAAATGTAGGGACGACAGTACATTCCATCACATCCATCTAGTGTACACAGGTAGGTCCATTGTGGCGGGCAGGCGAGCGGGCGGGCTGCTTTATTGGCTGTTTGCTGTTCCCCTACTCCACTCCACTATTTGACTGTTGTGCTGCATCAATCAATCAATCAATCAATCAATCAATCAATCAATCAATCAATCAATCAGTGGCTGGCTCAGGTGCAGCTCTTTAACTTACCTAAAAGGGAGGGCGGAGAGAAGACAAGGAAGGTGAATGAGGTGTTCCAATGTGAAATGCCGGAAACACAGAAACACAGACGACACACAACAAGAGGTGGCAATCTATTCATTAATTGCATTTAATCAATGAGCTCATTATCACTCATGCATTGTCCAACAGGTGTTGAAATAATGGGATTAAAAGGGGAGATCCCTTCAGAAAGACAGAAACAATAGCAAAGACAAAAAACACTTTTGGAATCTGCTTTTAGTCAACACATAAGGAAAGGGTGCACCGGTCCTGGAAATACTGCAATAACAGGTCAATGCGTGGAGTGGACAGAGCAAGCTCTATTTCCATCTCCCTGTTCTAAAAATCCATTTAATATATGGTCCCCAGATAGGGGACGTATCAGATATTAAACTGATAAGAACAGATACTACACTTGATCTTAGCCAAAAGGCCGAGAAGCGATAACCCGAACGGGCCGCGCGTTGCCCGAGCCTGCCCGATACTGCTGTTCAGCCCTTGCAGCGATTCAGCCTACTTCTAGGCAATTCCATGGGGCCCTGCAGGCTCACACACTCACAGCTACACGGGAGGTGAATAAAGGCCGGAGAGGAAGCCAGACAGGATTTGCTTCTTTTGCTTGCACCACAATGCAGTGCTGAAAGAGGAGGAATCTACATAAAAACGCCTTCCTGGCAACGCCCAAATGCCCTGCTGCCATGCAGATAAACACTGGCAGCGGCAGCAAGTGCATGCCCACAGCCACCCCTTGTTCCTTCACACCTTGTATCAGCTGTAATCCAGTCCAGTCCAGTGCTGCCTGCTGAGCAGCACTGACCAACACTGCCTGGGCCCAGGCTTTTATCTCTGAGGCCCCATTATGATGTCAGAAAGCTGGCTCTGGAATCCTGAGGGCTCCACTATGACACGTGCAAAGTTCCGTCTGAACTTTATATAAGACGGTGAGGCTCAGTCAGTCACTCAGTGTTGCCTGAGAGGGCAACACTGCAACAGCCGGCCGCCAGGCTGTCTTTTTTTTGCACAGCTAGTTGCCTCCAGGAGGCCACAAGAGGGAGACAAGGGACTGCAAAATGGAAAATAGGCATCCACCAACTTTACAGACAACTTCTCCTTGCTCCTACAACCTCCATCCTTGCACAGTTTGTTATTCTTCTAGGTAACATAGTAACAAATCCAAATTGCTGCTCTCTTTGTAGGCAAGCAAGGCTTTGTTGCAACTGCAATTCTTACTTCTTCTTGAAATGTAGGGACGACAGTACATTCCATCACATCCATCTAGTGTACACAGGTAGGTCCATTGTGGCGGGCAGGCGAGCGGGCGGGCTGCTTTATTGGCTGTTTGCTGTTCCCCTACTCCACTCCACTATTTGACTGTTGTGCTGCATCAATCAATCAATCAATCAATCAATCAATCAATCAATCAATCAATCAGTGGCTGGCTCAGGTGCAGCTCTTTAACTTACCTAAAAGGGAGGGCGGAGAGAAGACAAGGAAGGTGAATGAGGTGTTCCAATGTGAAATGCCGGAAACACAGAAACACAGACGACACACAACAAGAGGTGGCAATCTATTCATTAATTGCATTTAATCAATGAGCTCATTATCACTCATGCATTGTCCAACAGGTGTTGAAATAATGGGATTAAAAGGGGAGATCCCTTCAGAAAGACAGAAACAATAGCAAAGACAAAAAACACTTTTGGAATCTGCTTTTAGTCAACACATAAGGAAAGGGTGCACCGGTCCTGGAAATACTGCAATACCAGGTCAATGCGTGGAGTGGACAGAGCAAGCTCTATTTCCATCTCCCTGTTCTAAAAATCCATTTAATATATGGTCCCCAGATAGGGGACGTATCAGATATTAAACTGATAAGAACAGATACTACACTTGATCTTAGCCAAAAGGCCGAGAAGCGATAACCCGAACGGGCCGCGCGTTGCCCGAGCCTGCCCGATACTGCTGTTCAGCCCCTGCAGCGATTCAGCCTACTTCTAGGCAATTCCATGGGGCCCTGCAGGCTCACACACTCACAGCTACACGGGAGGTGAATAAAGGCCGGAGAGGAAGCCAGACAGGATTTGCTTCTTTTGCTTGCACCACAATGCAGTGCTGAAAGAGGAGGAATCTACATAAAAACGCCTTCCTGGCAACGCCCAAATGCCCTGCTGCCATGCAGATAAACACTGGCAGCGGCAGCAAGTGCATGCCCACAGCCACCCCTTGTTCCTTCACACCTTGTATCAGCTGTAATCCAGTCCAGTCCAGTGCTGCCTGCTGAGCAGCACTGACCAACACTGCCTGGGCCCAGGCTTTTATCTCTGAGGCCCCATTATGATGTCAGAAAGCTGGCTCTGGAATCCTGAGGGCTCCACTATGACACGTGCAAAGTTCCGTCTGAACTTTATATAAGACGGTGAGGCTCAGTCAGTCACTCAGTGTTGCCTGAGAGGGCAACACTGCAACAGCCGGCCGCCAGGCTGTCTTTTTTTTGCACAGCTAGTTGCCTCCAGGAGGCCACAAGAGGGAGACAAGGGACTGCAAAATGGAAAATAGGCATCCACCAACTTTACAGACAACTTCTCCTTGCTCCTACAACCTCCATCCTTGCACAGTTTGTTATTCTTCTAGGTAACATAGTAACAAATCCAAATTGCTGCTCTCTTTGTAGGCAAGCAAGGCTTTGTTGCAACTGCAATTCTTACTTCTTCTTGAAATGTAGGGACGACAGTACATTCCATCACATCCATCTAGTGTACACAGGTAGGTCCATTGTGGCGGGCAGGCGAGCGGGCGGGCTGCTTTATTGGCTGTTTGCTGTTCCCCTACTCCACTCCACTATTTGACTGTTGTGCTGCATCAATCAATCAATCAATCAATCAATCAATCAATCAATAAATCAATCAATCAATCAATCAGTGGCTGGCTCAGGTGCAGCTCTTTAACTTACCTAAAAGGGAGGGCGGAGAGAAGACAAGGAAGGTGAATGAGGTGTTCCAATGTGAAATGCCGGAAACACAGAAACACAGACGACACACAACAAGAGGTGGCAATCTATTCATTAATTGCATTTAATCAATGAGCTCATTATCACTCATGCATTGTCCAACAGGTGTTGAAATAATGGGATTAAAAGGGGAGATCCCTTCAGAAAGACAGAAACAATAGCAAAGACAAAAAACACTTTTGGAATCTGCTTTTAGTCAACACATAAGGAAAGGGTGCACCGGTCCTGGAAATACTGCAATACCAGGTCAATGCGTGGAGTGGACAGAGCAAGCTCTATTTCCATCTCCCTGTTCTAAAAATCCATTTAATATATGGTCCCCAGATAGGGGACGTATCAGATATTAAACTGATAAGAACAGATACTACACTTGATCTTAGCCAAAAGGCCGAGAAGCGATAACCCGAACGGGCCGCGCGTTGCCCGAGCCTGCCCGATACTGCTGTTCAGCCCTTGCAGCGATTCAGCCTACTTCTAGGCAATTCCATGGGGCCCTGCAGGCTCACACACTCACAGCTACACGGGAGGTGAATAAAGGCCGGAGAGGAAGCCAGACAGGATTTGCTTCTTTTGCTTGCACCACAATGCAGTGCTGAAAGAGGAGGAATCTACATAAAAACGCCTTCCTGGCAACGCCCAAATGCCCTGCTGCCATGCAGATAAACACTGGCAGCGGCAGCAAGTGCATGCCCACAGCCACCCCTTGTTCCTTCACACCTTGTATCAGCTGTAATCCAGTCCAGTCCAGTGCTGCCTGCTGAGCAGCACTGACCAACACTGCCTGGGCCCAGGCTTTTATCTCTGAGGCCCCATTATGATGTCAGAAAGCTGGCTCTGGAATCCTGAGGGCTCCACTATGACACGTGCAAAGTTCCGTCTGAACTTTATATAAGACGGTGAGGCTCAGTCAGTCACTCAGTGTTGCCTGAGAGGGCAACACTGCAACAGCCGGCCGCCAGGCTGTCTTTTTTTTGCACAGCTAGTTGCCTCCAGGAGGCCACAAGAGGGAGACAAGGGACTGCAAAATGGAAAATAGGCATCCACCAACTTTACAGACAACTTCTCCTTGCTCCTACAACCTCCATCCTTGCACAGTTTGTTATTCTTCTAGGTAACATAGTAACAAATCCAAATTGCTGCTCTCTTTGTAGGCAAGCAAGGCTTTGTTGCAACTGCAATTCTTACTTCTTCTTGAAATGTAGGGACGACAGTACATTCCATCACATCCATCTAGTGTACACAGGTAGGTCCATTGTGGCGGGCAGGCGAGCGGGCGGGCTGCTTTATTGGCTGTTTGCTGTTCCCCTACTCCACTCCACTATTTGACTGTTGTGCTGCATCAATCAATCAATCAATCAATCAATCAATCAATCAATCAATCAGTGGCTGGCTCAGGTGCAGCTCTTTAACTTACCTAAAAGGGAGGGCGGAGAGAAGACAAGGAAGGTGAATGAGGTGTTCCAATGTGAAATGCCGGAAACACAGAAACACAGACGACACACAACAAGAGGTGGCAATCTATTCATTAATTGCATTTAATCAATGCGCTCATTATCACTCATGCATTGTCCAACAGGTGTTGAAATAATGGGATTAAAAGGGGAGATCCCTTCAGAAAGACAGAAACAATAGCAAAGACAAAAAACACTTTTGGAATCTGCTTTTAGTCAACACATAAGGAAAGGGTGCACCGGTCCTGGAAATACTGCAATACCAGGTCAATGCGTGGAGTGGACAGAGCAAGCTCTATTTCCATCTCCCTGTTCTAAAAATCCATTTAATATATGGTCCCCAGATAGGGGACGTATCAGATATTAAACTGATAAGAACAGATACTACACTTGATCTTAGCCAAAAGGCCGAGAAGCGATAACCCGAACGGGCCGCGCGTTGCCCGAGCCTGCCCGATACTGCTGTTCAGCCCTTGCAGCGATTCAGCCTACTTCTAGGCAATTCCATGGGGCCCTGCAGGCTCACACACTCACAGCTACACGGGAGGTGAATAAAGGCCGGAGAGGAAGCCAGACAGGATTTGCTTCTTTTGCTTGCACCACAATGCAGTGCTGAAAGAGGAGGAATCTACATAAAAACGCCTTCCTGGCAACGCCCAAATGCCCTGCTGCCATGCAGATAAACACTGGCAGCGGCAGCAAGTGCATGCCCACAGCCACCCCTTGTTCCTTCACACCTTGTATCAGCTGTAATCCAGTCCAGTCCAGTGCTGCCTGCTGAGCAGCACTGACCAACACTGCCTGGGCCCAGGCTTTTATCTCTGAGGCCCCATTATGATGTCAGAAAGCTGGCTCTGGAATCCTGAGGGCTCCACTATGACACGTGCAAAGTTCCGTCTGAACTTTATATAAGACGGTGAGGCTCAGTCAGTCACTCAGTGTTGCCTGAGAGGGCAACACTGCAACAGCCGGCCGCCAGGCTGTCTTTTTTTTGCACAGCTAGTTGCCTCCAGGAGGCCACAAGAGGGAGACAAGGGACTGCAAAATGGAAAATAGGCATCCACCAACTTTACAGACAACTTCTCCTTGCTCCTACAACCTCTATCCTTGCACAGTTTGTTATTCTTCTAGGTAACATAGTAACAAATCCAAATTGCTGCTCTCTTTGTAGGCAAGCAAGGCTTTGTTGCAACTGCAATTCTTACTTCTTCTTGAAATGTAGGGACGACAGTACATTCCATCACATCCATCTAGTGTACACAGGTAGGTCCATTGTGGCGGGCAGGCGAGCGGGCGGGCTGCTTTATTGGCTGTTTGCTGTTCCCCTACTCCACTCCACTATTTGACTGTTGTGCTGCATCAATCAATCAATCAATCAATCAATCAATCAATCAATCAATCAATCAATCAATCAATCAGTGGCTGGCTCAGGTGCAGCTCTTTAACTTACCTAAAAGGGAGGGCGGAGAGAAGACAAGGAAGGTGAATGAGGTGTTCCAATGTGAAATGCCGGAAACACAGAAACACAGACGACACACAACAAGAGGTGGCAATCTATTCATTAATTGCATTTAATCAATGAGCTCATTATCACTCATGCATTGTCCAACAGGTGTTGAAATAATGGGATTAAAAGGGGAGATCCCTTCAGAAAGACAGAAACAATAGCAAAGACAAAAAACACTTTTGGAATCTGCTTTTAGTCAACACATAAGGAAAGGGTGCACCGGTCCTGGAAATACTGCAATACCAGGTCAATGCGTGGAGTGGACAGAGCAAGCTCTATTTCCATCTCCCTGTTCTAAAAATCCATTTAATATATGGTCCCCAGATAGGGGACGTATCAGATATTAAACTGATAAGAACAGATACTACACTTGATCTTAGCCAAAAGGCCGAGAAGCGATAACCCGAACGGGCCGCGCGTTGCCCGAGCCTGCCCGATACTGCTGTTCAGCCCTTGCAGCGATTCAGCCTACTTCTAGGCAATTCCATGGGGCCCTGCAGGCTCACACACTCACAGCTACACGGGAGGTGAATAAAGGCCGGAGAGGAAGCCAGACAGGATTTGCTTCTTTTGCTTGCACCACAATGCAGTGCTGAAAGAGGAGGAATCTACATAAAAACGCCTTCCTGGCAACGCCCAAATGCCCTGCTGCCATGCAGATAAACACTGGCAGCGGCAGCAAGTGCATGCCCACAGCCACCCCTTGTTCCTTCACACCTTGTATCAGCTGTAATCCAGTCCAGTCCAGTGCTGCCTGCTGAGCAGCACTGACCAACACTGCCTGGGCCCAGGCTTTTATCTCTGAGGCCCCATTATGATGTCAGAAAGCTGGCTCTGGAATCCTGAGGGCTCCACTATGACACGTGCAAAGTTCCGTCTGAACTTTATATAAGACGGTGAGGCTCAGTCAGTCACTCAGTGTTGCCTGAGAGGGCAACACTGCAACAGCCGGCCGCCAGGCTGTCTTTTTTTTGCACAGCTAGTTGCCTCCAGGAGGCCACAAGAGGGAGACAAGGGACTGCAAAATGGAAAATAGGCATCCACCAACTTTACAGACAACTTCTCCTTGCTCCTACAACCTCTATCCTTGCACAGTTTGTTATTCTTCTAGGTAACATAGTAACAAATCCAAATTGCTGCTCTCTTTGTAGGCAAGCAAGGCTTTGTTGCAACTGCAATTCTTACTTCTTCTTGAAATGTAGGGACGACAGTACATTCCATCACATCCATCTAGTGTACACAGGTAGGTCCATTGTGGCGGGCAGGCGAGCGGGCGGGCTGCTTTATTGGCTGTTTGCTGTTCCCCTACTCCACTCCACTATTTGACTGTTGTGCTGCATCAATCAATCAATCAATCAATCAATCAATCAATCAATCAATCAATCAATCAATCAGTGGCTGGCTCAGGTGCAGCTCTTTAACTTACCTAAAAGGGAGGGCGGAGAGAAGACAAGGAAGGTGAATGAGGTGTTCCAATGTGAAATGCCGGAAACACAGAAACACAGACGACACACAACAAGAGGTGGCAATCTATTCATTAATTGCATTTAATCAATGAGCTCATTATCACTCATGCATTGTCCAACAGGTGTTGAAATAATGGGATTAAAAGGGGAGATCCCTTCAGAAAGACAGAAACAATAGCAAAGACAAAAAACACTTTTGGAATCTGCTTTTAGTCAACACATAAGGAAAGGGTGCACCGGTCCTGGAAATACTGCAATACCAGGTCAATGCGTGGAGTGGACAGAGCAAGCTCTATTTCCATCTCCCTGTTCTAAAAATCCATTTAATATATGGTCCCCAGATAGGGGACGTATCAGATATTAAACTGATAAGAACAGATACTACACTTGATCTTAGCCAAAAGGCCGAGAAGCGATAACCCGAACGGGCCGCGCGTTGCCCGAGCCTGCCCGATACTGCTGTTCAGCCCTTGCAGCGATTCAGCCTACTTCTAGGCAATTCCATGGGGCCCTGCAGGCTCACACACTCACAGCTACACGGGAGGTGAATAAAGGCCGGAGAGGAAGCCAGACAGGATTTGCTTCTTTTGCTTGCACCACAATGCAGTGCTGAAAGAGGAGGAATCTACATAAAAACGCCTTCCTGGCAACGCCCAAATGCCCTGCTGCCATGCAGATAAACACTGGCAGCGGCAGCAAGTGCATGCCCACAGCCACCCCTTGTTCCTTCACACCTTGTATCAGCTGTAATCCAGTCCAGTCCAGTGCTGCCTGCTGAGCAGCACTGACCAACACTGCCTGGGCCCAGGCTTTTATCTCTGAGGCCCCATTATGATGTCAGAAAGCTGGCTCTGGAATCCTGAGGGCTCCACTATGACACGTGCAAAGTTCCGTCTGAACTTTATATAAGACGGTGAGGCTCAGTCAGTCACTCAGTGTTGCCTGAGAGGGCAACACTGCAACAGCCGGCCGCCAGGCTGTCTTTTTTTTGCACAGCTAGTTGCCTCCAGGAGGCCACAAGAGGGAGACAAGGGACTGCAAAATGGAAAATAGGCATCCACCAACTTTACAGACAACTTCTCCTTGCTCCTACAACCTCCATCCTTGCACAGTTTGTTATTCTTCTAGGTAACATAGTAACAAATCCAAATTGCTGCTCTCTTTGTAGGCAAGCAAGGCTTTGTTGCAACTGCAATTCTTACTTCTTCTTGAAATGTAGGGACGACAGTACATTCCATCACATCCATCTAGTGTACACAGGTAGGTCCATTGTGGCGGGCAGGCGAGCGGGCGGGCTGCTTTATTGGCTGTTTGCTGTTCCCCTACTCCACTCCACTATTTGACTGTTGTGCTGCATCAATCAATCAATCAATCAATCAATCAATCAATCAATCAATCAATCAATCAGTGGCTGGCTCAGGTGCAGCTCTTTAACTTACCTAAAAGGGAGGGCGGAGAGAAGACAAGGAAGGTGAATGAGGTGTTCCAATGTGAAATGCCGGAAACACAGAAACACAGACGACACACAACAAGAGGTGGCAATCTATTCATTAATTGCATTTAATCAATGAGCTCATTATCACTCATGCATTGTCCAACAGGTGTTGAAATAATGGGATTAAAAGGGGAGATCCCTTCAGAAAGACAGAAACAATAGCAAAGACAAAAAACACTTTTGGAATCTGCTTTTAGTCAACACATAAGGAAAGGGTGCACCGGTCCTGGAAATACTGCAATACCAGGTCAATGCGTGGAGTGGACAGAGCAAGCTCTATTTCCATCTCCCTGTTCTAAAAATCCATTTAATATATGGTCCCCAGATAGGGGACGTATCAGATATTAAACTGATAAGAACAGATACTACACTTGATCTTAGCCAAAAGGCCGAGAAGCGATAACCCGAACGGGCCGCGCGTTGCCCGAGCCTGCCCGATACTGCTGTTCAGCCCTTGCAGCGATTCAGCCTACTTCTAGGCAATTCCATGGGGCCCTGCAGGCTCACACACTCACAGCTACACGGGAGGTGAATAAAGGCCGGAGAGGAAGCCAGACAGGATTTGCTTCTTTTGCTTGCACCACAATGCAGTGCTGAAAGAGGAGGAATCTACATAAAAACGCCTTCCTGGCAACGCCCAAATGCCCTGCTGCCATGCAGATAAACACTGGCAGCGGCAGCAAGTGCATGCCCACAGCCACCCCTTGTTCCTTCACACCTTGTATCAGCTGTAATCCAGTCCAGTCCAGTGCTGCCTGCTGAGCAGCACTGACCAACACTGCCTGGGCCCAGGCTTTTATCTCTGAGGCCCCATTATGATGTCAGAAAGCTGGCTCTGGAATCCTGAGGGCTCCACTATGACACGTGCAAAGTTCCGTCTGAACTTTATATAAGACGGTGAGGCTCAGTCAGTCACTCAGTGTTGCCTGAGAGGGCAACACTGCAACAGCCGGCCGCCAGGCTGTCTTTTTTTTGCACAGCTAGTTGCCTCCAGGAGGCCACAAGAGGGAGACAAGGGACTGCAAAATGGAAAATAGGCATCCACCAACTTTACAGACAACTTCTCCTTGCTCCTACAACCTCCATCCTTGCACAGTTTGTTATTCTTCTAGGTAACATAGTAACAAATCCAAATTGCTGCTCTCTTTGTAGGCAAGCAAGGCTTTGTTGCAACTGCAATTCTTACTTCTTCTTGAAATGTAGGGACGACAGTACATTCCATCACATCCATCTAGTGTACACAGGTAGGTCCATTGTGGCGGGCAGGCGAGCGGGCGGGCTGCTTTATTGGCTGTTTGCTGTTCCCCTACTCCACTCCACTATTTGACTGTTGTGCTGCATCAATCAATCAATCAATCAATCAATCAATCAATCAATCAATCAATCAATCAATCAATCAGTGGCTGGCTCAGGTGCAGCTCTTTAACTTACCTAAAAGGGAGGGCGGAGAGAAGACAAGGAAGGTGAATGAGGTGTTCCAATGTGAAATGCCGGAAACACAGAAACACAGACGACACACAACAAGAGGTGGCAATCTATTCATTAATTGCATTTAATCAATGAGCTCATTATCACTCATGCATTGTCCAACAGGTGTTGAAATAATGGGATTAAAAGGGGAGATCCCTTCAGAAAGACAGAAACAATAGCAAAGACAAAAAACACTTTTGGAATCTGCTTTTAGTCAACACATAAGGAAAGGGTGCACCGGTCCTGGAAATACTGCAATACCAGGTCAATGCGTGGAGTGGACAGAGCAAGCTCTATTTCCATCTCCCTGTTCTAAAAATCCATTTAATATATGGTCCCCAGATAGGGGACGTATCAGATATTAAACTGATAAGAACAGATACTACACTTGATCTTAGCCAAAAGGCCGAGAAGCGATAACCCGAACGGGCCGCGCGTTGCCCGAGCCTGCCCGATACTGCTGTTCAGCCCTTGCAGCGATTCAGCCTACTTCTAGGCAATTCCATGGGGCCCTGCAGGCTCACACACTCACAGCTACACGGGAGGTGAATAAAGGCCGGAGAGGAAGCCAGACAGGATTTGCTTCTTTTGCTTGCACCACAATGCAGTGCTGAAAGAGGAGGAATCTACATAAAAACGCCTTCCTGGCAACGCCCAAATGCCCTGCTGCCATGCAGATAAACACTGGCAGCGGCAGCAAGTGCATGCCCACAGCCACCCCTTGTTCCTTCACACCTTGTATCAGCTGTAATCCAGTCCAGTCCAGTGCTGCCTGCTGAGCAGCACTGACCAACACTGCCTGGGCCCAGGCTTTTATCTCTGAGGCCCCATTATGATGTCAGAAAGCTGGCTCTGGAATCCTGAGGGCTCCACTATGACACGTGCAAAGTTCCGTCTGAACTTTATATAAGACGGTGAGGCTCAGTCAGTCACTCAGTGTTGCCTGAGAGGGCAACACTGCAACAGCCGGCCGCCAGGCTGTCTTTTTTTTGCACAGCTAGTTGCCTCCAGGAGGCCACAAGAGGGAGACAAGGGACTGCAAAATGGAAAATAGGCATCCACCAACTTTACAGACAACTTCTCCTTGCTCCTACAACCTCCATCCTTGCACAGTTTGTTATTCTTCTAGGTAACATAGTAACAAATCCAAATTGCTGCTCTCTTTGTAGGCAAGCAAGGCTTTGTTGCAACTGCAATTCTTACTTCTTCTTGAAATGTAGGGACGACAGTACATTCCATCACATCCATCTAGTGTACACAGGTAGGTCCATTGTGGCGGGCAGGCGAGCGGGCGGGCTGCTTTATTGGCTGTTTGCTGTTCCCCTACTCCACTCCACTATTTGACTGTTGTGCTGCATCAATCAATCAATCAATCAATCAATCAATCAATCAATCAATCAATCAATCAGTGGCTGGCTCAGGTGCAGCTCTTTAACTTACCTAAAAGGGAGGGCGGAGAGAAGACAAGGAAGGTGAATGAGGTGTTCCAATGTGAAATGCCGGAAACACAGAAACACAGACGACACACAACAAGAGGTGGCAATCTATTCATTAATTGCATTTAATCAATGAGCTCATTATCACTCGTGCATTGTCCAACAGGTGTTGAAATAATGGGATTAAAAGGGGAGATCCCTTCAGAAAGACAGAAACAATAGCAAAGACAAAAAACACTTTTGGAATCTGCTTTTAGTCAACACATAAGGAAAGGGTGCACCGGTCCTGGAAATACTGCAATAACAGGTCAATGCGTGGAGTGGACAGAGCAAGCTCTATTTCCATCTCCCTGTTCTAAAAATCCATTTAATATATGGTCCCCAGATAGGGGACGTATCAGATATTAAACTGATAAGAACAGATACTACACTTGATCTTAGCCAAAAGGCCGAGAAGCGATAACCCGAACGGGCCGCGCGTTGCCCGAGCCTGCCCGATACTGCTGTTCAGCCCTTGCAGCGATTCAGCCTACTTCTAGGCAATTCCATGGGGCCCTGCAGGCTCACACACTCACAGCTACACGGGAGGTGAATAAAGGCCGGAGAGGAAGCCAGACAGGATTTGCTTCTTTTGCTTGCACCACAATGCAGTGCTGAAAGAGGAGGAATCTACATAAAAACGCCTTCCTGGCAACGCCCAAATGCCCTGCTGCCATGCAGATAAACACTGGCAGCGGCAGCAAGTGCATGCCCACAGCCACCCCTTGTTCCTTCACACCTTGTATCAGCTGTAATCCAGTCCAGTCCAGTGCTGCCTGCTGAGCAGCACTGACCAACACTGCCTGGGCCCAGGCTTTTATCTCTGAGGCCCCATTATGATGTCAGAAAGCTGGCTCTGGAATCCTGAGGGCTCCACTATGACACGTGCAAAGTTCCGTCTGAACTTTATATAAGACGGTGAGGCTCAGTCAGTCACTCAGTGTTGCCTGAGAGGGCAACACTGCAACAGCCGGCCGCCAGGCTGTCTTTTTTTTGCACAGCTAGTTGCCTCCAGGAGGCCACAAGAGGGAGACAAGGGACTGCAAAATGGAAAATAGGCATCCACCAACTTTACAGACAACTTCTCCTTGCTCCTACAACCTCCATCCTTGCACAGTTTGTTATTCTTCTAGGTAACATAGTAACAAATCCAAATTGCTGCTCTCTTTGTAGGCAAGCAAGGCTTTGTTGCAACTGCAATTCTTACTTCTTCTTGAAATGTAGGGACGACAGTACATTCCATCACATCCATCTAGTGTACACAGGTAGGTCCATTGTGGCGGGCAGGCGAGCGGGCGGGCTGCTTTATTGGCTGTTTGCTGTTCCCCTACTCCACTCCACTATTTGACTGTTGTGCTGCATCAATCAATCAATCAATCAATCAATCAATCAATCAATCAATCAATCAATCAGTGGCTGGCTCAGGTGCAGCTCTTTAACTTACCTAAAAGGGAGGGCGGAGAGAAGACAAGGAAGGTGAATGAGGTGTTCCAATGTGAAATGCCGGAAACACAGAAACACAGACGACACACAACAAGAGGTGGCAATCTATTCATTAATTGCATTTAATCAATGAGCTCATTATCACTCATGCATTGTCCAACAGGTGTTGAAATAATGGGATTAAAAGGGGAGATCCCTTCAGAAAGACAGAAACAATAGCAAAGACAAAAAACACTTTTGGAATCTGCTTTTAGTCAACACATAAGGAAAGGGTGCACCGGTCCTGGAAATACTGCAATACCAGGTCAATGCGTGGAGTGGACAGAGCAAGCTCTATTTCCATCTCCCTGTTCTAAAAATCCATTTAATATATGGTCCCCAGATAGGGGACGTATCAGATATTAAACTGATAAGAACAGATACTACACTTGATCTTAGCCAAAAGGCCGAGAAGCGATAACCCGAACGGGCCGTGCGTTGCCCGAGCCTGCCCGATACTGCTGTTCAGCCCTTGCAGCGATTCAGCCTACTTCTAGGCAATTCCATGGGGCCCTGCAGGCTCACACACTCACAGCTACACGGGAGGTGAATAAAGGCCGGAGAGGAAGCCAGACAGGATTTGCTTCTTTTGCTTGCACCACAATGCAGTGCTGAAAGAGGAGGAATCTACATAAAAACGCCTTCCTGGCAACGCCCAAATGCCCTGCTGCCATGCAGATAAACACTGGCAGCGGCAGCAAGTGCATGCCCACAGCCACCCCTTGTTCCTTCACACCTTGTATCAGCTGTAATCCAGTCCAGTCCAGTGCTGCCTGCTGAGCAGCACTGACCAACACTGCCTGGGCCCAGGCTTTTATCTCTGAGGCCCCATTATGATGTCAGAAAGCTGGCTCTGGAATCCTGAGGGCTCCACTATGACACGTGCAAAGTTCCGTCTGAACTTTATATAAGACGGTGAGGCTCAGTCAGTCACTCAGTGTTGCCTGAGAGGGCAACACTGCAACAGCCGGCCGCCAGGCTGTCTTTTTTTTGCACAGCTAGTTGCCTCCAGGAGGCCACAAGAGGGAGACAAGGGACTGCAAAATGGAAAATAGGCATCCACCAACTTTACAGACAACTTCTCCTTGCTCCTACAACCTCCATCCTTGCACAGTTTGTTATTCTTCTAGGTAACATAGTAACAAATCCAAATTGCTGCTCTCTTTGTAGGCAAGCAAGGCTTTGTTGCAACTGCAATTCTTACTTCTTCTTGAAATGTAGGGACGACAGTACATTCCATCACATCCATCTAGTGTACACAGGTAGGTCCATTGTGGCGGGCAGGCGAGCGGGCGGGCTGCTTTATTGGCTGTTTGCTGTTCCCCTACTCCACTCCACTATTTGACTGTTGTGCTGCATCAATCAATCAATCAATCAATCAATCAATCAATCAATCAATCAATCAATCAATCAATCAATCAGTGGCTGGCTCAGGTGCAGCTCTTTAACTTACCTAAAAGGGAGGGCGGAGAGAAGACAAGGAAGGTGAATGAGGTGTTCCAATGTGAAATGCCGGAAACACAGAAACACAGACGACACACAACAAGAGGTGGCAATCTATTCATTAATTGCATTTAATCAATGAGCTCATTATCACTCATGCATTGTCCAACAGGTGTTGAAATAATGGGATTAAAAGGGGAGATCCCTTCAGAAAGACAGAAACAATAGCAAAGACAAAAAACACTTTTGGAATCTGCTTTTAGTCAACACATAAGGAAAGGGTGCACCGGTCCTGGAAATACTGCAATACCAGGTCAATGCGTGGAGTGGACAGAGCAAGCTCTATTTCCATCTCCCTGTTCTAAAAATCCATTTAATATATGGTCCCCAGATAGGGGACGTATCAGATATTAAACTGATAAGAACAGATACTACACTTGATCTTAGCCAAAAGGCCGAGAAGCGATAACCCGAACGGGCCGCGCGTTGCCCGAGCCTGCCCGATACTGCTGTTCAGCCCTTGCAGCGATTCAGCCTACTTCTAGGCAATTCCATGGGGCCCTGCAGGCTCACACACTCACAGCTACACGGGAGGTGAATAAAGGCCGGAGAGGAAGCCAGACAGGATTTGCTTCTTTTGCTTGCACCACAATGCAGTGCTGAAAGAGGAGGAATCTACATAAAAACGCCTTCCTGGCAACGCCCAAATGCCCTGCTGCCATGCAGATAAACACTGGCAGCGGCAGCAAGTGCATGCCCACAGCCACCCCTTGTTCCTTCACACCTTGTATCAGCTGTAATCCAGTCCAGTCCAGTGCTGCCTGCTGAGCAGCACTGACCAACACTGCCTGGGCCCAGGCTTTTATCTCTGAGGCCCCATTATGATGTCAGAAAGCTGGCTCTGGAATCCTGAGGGCTCCACTATGACACGTGCAAAGTTCCGTCTGAACTTTATATAAGACGGTGAGGCTCAGTCAGTCACTCAGTGTTGCCTGAGAGGGCAACACTGCAACAGCCGGCCGCCAGGCTGTCTTTTTTTTGCACAGCTAGTTGCCTCCAGGAGGCCACAAGAGGGAGACAAGGGACTGCAAAATGGAAAATAGGCATCCACCAACTTTACAGACAACTTCTCCTTGCTCCTACAACCTCCATCCTTGCACAGTTTGTTATTCTTCTAGGTAACATAGTAACAAATCCAAATTGCTGCTCTCTTTGTAGGCAAGCAAGGCTTTGTTGCAACTGCAATTCTTACTTCTTCTTGAAATGTAGGGACGACAGTACATTCCATCACATCCATCTAGTGTACACAGGTAGGTCCATTGTGGCGGGCAGGCGAGCGGGCGGGCTGCTTTATTGGCTGTTTGCTGTTCCCCTACTCCACTCCACTATTTGACTGTTGTGCTGCATCAATCAATCAATCAATCAATCAATCAATCAATCAATCAATCAATCAATCAATCAATCAATCAGTGGCTGGCTCAGGTGCAGCTCTTTAACTTACCTAAAAGGGAGGGCGGAGAGAAGACAAGGAAGGTGAATGAGGTGTTCCAATGTGAAATGCCGGAAACACAGAAACACAGACGACACACAACAAGAGGTGGCAATCTATTCATTAATTGCATTTAATCAATGAGCTCATTATCACTCATGCATTGTCCAACAGGTGTTGAAATAATGGGATTAACCCCTTCCCTCTTTGGCCACTTTTGACCTTCCTGACAGAGCCTCATTTTTCAAATCTGACATGTTTCAATTTATGTGGTAATAACTCCGGAATGCTTTTACCTATCCAAGCGATTCTGAGATTGTTTTCTCGTGACACATTGGACTTTATGTTACTGGCAAAATTTGCCCGATACGTTCAGTATTTATTGTGAAAAACACCAAAATTTAGCGAAAAATTGCAAAAATTAACATTTTTCTCAATTTAAATGCATCTGCTTGTAAGACAGGCAGTTATACCACACAAAAATGTTGCTAACTAACATCCCCCATATGTCTACTTTAGATTGGCATCGTTTTTTGATCATCATTTTATTTTTCTATGACCTCACAAGGCTTAGAACTTTAGCAGCAATTTCTCACATTTTCAAGAAAATTTCAAAATGCTATTTTTACAGGGGCCAGTTCAGTTGTGAAGTGGCTTTGAGGTCCTTAGATATTAGAAACCGCCAATAAGTCACCCCATTTTAAAAACTGCACCCCTCAAAGTATTCAAAACAGCATTTAGAAAGTTTCTTAACCCTTTAGACATTGCGCAGGAATTAAGGCAAAGTAGAGGTGAAATTTACAAAGTTCATTATTTTTTTCCAGAAATTCATTTTGAATCCATTTTTTTTGTACCACAGAATGTTTTACCCAAGAAATGCAACTCAATATTTATTGCCCAGGTTCTGCAGTTTTAGGAAATATCCCACATGTGGCCGTAGCGTGCTACTGGACTGAAGCGCCGGCCTCAGAAGCAAAGGAGCACCTAGTGGATTTTGGGCCTCCTTTTTATTAGAATATATTTTTTAGGCACCATGTCAGCTTTGAACAGGTCTAGTGGAACTAAAACAGTGGAAACCCCCCAAAAGTGACCCCATTTGGGAAACTACACCCCTCGAAGAATTTATCTAGGGGTGTAGCAAGCATTTTGACCGGCCAGTTTTTTTGCAAAAATTTTTGGAACTAGGCCATGAAAATGAAAATCTACATTTTTTCAAATAAAATGTAGGTTTAGCTAATTTTTTTTCATTTCCAAAAGAACTAAAGTAGAAAAAGCACCACAGCATTTGTAGAGCAATTTCTCCCGAGTAAAACAGTACCCCACATGTGGTAATAAACGGTTGTTTGGACACACGGCAGGGCTTAGAATGGAAAGTGCGCCATTTGGCTCTTGGAGCTCAAATTTAGCAGAAATGGTTTGCGGAGGCCATGTCACATTTGCAAAGCCCCTGAGGTGACAAAACAGTGGAAACCCCCAACAAGTGACCCCATTTTGGAAACTATACCCCTCGAGGAATTTATCTAGGGGTGTAGCAAGCATTTTGACCGGCCAGTTTTTTTGCAAAAATTTTTGGAACTAGGTCATGAAAATGATAATCTACATTTTTTCAAATAAAATGTAGGTTTAGCTAATTTTTTTTCATTTCCAAGAGAACTAAAGTAGAAAAAGCACCACAACATTTGTAGAGCAATTTCTCCCGAGTAAAACAATACCCCACATGTGGTAATAAACAGTTGTTTGGAGACACGGCAGGGCTTAGAAGGGAAAGAGCGCCATTTGGCTCTTGGAGCTCAAATTTAGCAGGAATGGTTTGCGGAGGCCATGTCACATTTGCAAAGCCCCAGAGGTGACAAAACAGTGGAAACCCCCAACAAGTGACCCCATTTTGGAAACTATACCCTTTGAGGAAATTATCTAGGGTATAGTGAGCATTTTGACCCCACAGGTTTTTTGCAGAAATTTTTGCAAGTAGGCTGTGAAAATGAAAATCTACATTTTTTCAAATAAAATGTAGGTTTAGCTAATTTTTTTTCATTTCCACAAGGACTAAAGGAGAAAAAGCACCATAAAATTTGTAAAGAAATTTCTCCCGAGTAAAACAATGCCCCACATGTGGTAATAAACGGCTGTTTGGACACACGGCGAGGCTGAGAAGGGAAAGTGCGCCATTTGGCTTTTGGAACTCAAATTTAGCAGGAATGGTTTGCGGAGGCCATGTCGCATTTGCAAAGCTCCTGAGGGGACAAAACAGTGGAAACCCCCAACAAGTGACCCCATTTTGGAAACTACACCCCATGAGGGAATTATCTAGGGGTAGAGTGAGCAGTTTTACCCCACAGGTTTTTTACAGAACTTATTGTAACTAGGCCGTAAAAATGAAAATCTACATTTTTTCAAAGAAAATGTAGGTTTAGGTATTTTTTTTTCATTTCCACAAGGACTGAAGGAGAAAAAGCACCACAACATTTGTAAAGCAACTTCTCCCGAGTAAAATAATACCCCACATGTGGTCACAAACATCTGTTTGGACACACGGTAGGGCTCAGAATGGAAGGAGCACCATTTGGATTTTGGAATGGTTTCTGGGTGTCATGTCATATTTGCTGAGCCCCTGTAGTACTAGTACAGTGGAAACACCCCAAAAGTGACACCATTTGGGAAACTGCACCCCCTGAGGAATCATCTAGGGGTATAGTGAAAATTTTGATCCCAAAGGTTTTTTGCTGAATTAATTAGAATTAAGCCATGAAAATGAAAAATATTTTTTTTTTCCAACAAGATGTAGTTTTAGATACACATTTTTCATTTTTACAAGGAATAGAGAAGAAAAAGCCCCCCAACATTTGTAAAGTAATTTCTCCCGAGTACGGTAACACCCCATATGTGGTTATAATCGACTGTTTACATATATGGGAGCATTCAGAAGAAAAGGAGCGGTATTTATCTTTTGGAGCGTAGATTTTGCTGGAATGGGTTGCGGATGCCATGTTGCATTTGCAAAACCCCTGATGTACCAAACAAAAGTGACCCCGTTTTAGAAACTACACCCCTAAAGGCATTTATCAAGGGATGTAGTGACAATTTAGACTCCACAGGTGTTTTTCAGAAATGAATACGCAGTGGATGGTGCAAAATGAAAATTGCAATTTCTCCACTGATCTGCCCATTCACCGCACAAGATGTTGTGCCCCTAGAGAATCTTACCCCATAAATTGTTAAGCGGGTTCTCCCGGGCATGGTAATGCCTTACTTGTGGCCATAAATTGCTGTTTGGGCACACTGTAGGGCTAAGAAGGGAAAGACCGCCATTTTGAGCATGGATTTTGCTTGGTAATAGTTCTGTTTGGGGTTTTGCTGGTATTTCAGCTTATAATGTGGTGGCATATGTAATCTGTGCGGAGTATATCAGGGGTATATGTAATCTGTGCCGAGTACATCAGGGTATATGTGTGGAGTACATCAGGGTATATGTAATCTGTGAGGAGTACATCAGGGTATATGTAAGCTGTGCAGAGTACATCAGGGTATATGTAATCTGTGCGGAGTACATCAGGGTATATGTAATATGTGAGGAGTATATCAGGGGTATATGTAATCTGTGCGGAGTACATCAGGGTATATGTGTGGAGTACATCAGGGTATATGTAATCTGTGAGGAGTACATCAGGGTATATGTAATCTGTGTGGAGTACATCAGGGTATATGTAATCTGTGAGGAGTACATCAGGGTATATGTAAGCTGTGCAGAGTACATCAGGGTATATGTAATATGTGAGGAGTACATCAGAGTATATGTAATCTGTGCGGAGTATATCAGGGCATAATAGGAGGGTATAATCATGGGGTAAATAATACAATTATCCATAGATGTGTGTTACGCTGTGAAGCGATCCGTTATGCGCAGGCCGGCGTCACACTGGTAAACGGTTTTCTTTCTTATCCCTCCTTTGTAACGCTCTGCACCTTTTGGGGACTTTTTCTCCTTCGTAGTTTGGGAAATATTGCTGGGAAAGTTTTGCGCTGGTATAATACGGGCGCCCTCGCTTCCAGCGGATGTGCGATGTCCATTCCCTTTCCTAGTTCCTAAATACTAGGGCCCTGAAACTGAAGGAATGTTCCCCTCCGGCCTGCGCATTGAGATGTTTTTCATCACCGCATTACTAGTGCCATAACTTTTTTATTTTTCAGTTGATTGAGCGGTGTGCAGGCTTGTTTTTTGCGAGACGGGCTGTAGATTTTATTGGGACCATTTTAGAACACATACGACTTTTTGATCACTTTTTATTTCATTTTTTGGTAAAGGAAATTACCAAAAACAAGCAATTCTGGAATAGTTTTTTATTGTTTTTTTTTCTCTGCATCCACAGTGCGCCCTAGATTACATGTTCGCTTTATTCTGCGGGTCGATACGATTACGGCGATACCAAATTTATATAGTTGTTTTTATGTATTGCAGCTTTTGCACAATAAAATCACTTTTTTTATAAAATCATTTGTTTTCTCTGTCGACATTCTAAGACCCATAACTTTATTATTTTTGCGTGCACAAAGCGGTGTCAGGGATTATTTTTTGCGGCACGGATTGGCGTTTTTTATTATTACTATTTTGGAGTAAATGTGACTTTTTGATCACTTTTTATAGCATTTTTTGGAAGGAGATGTGACCTAAAAACAAAGATTCTGGCGCTGTTTTTCATGTTTTTTTTTACCGCGTTCACCGTGCGGGATAAATTACATAATAGTTTTGTAGTTTGGGTCGTTACGGACGCGGCGATACCAATTATGTATAGTTTTTTTTATTTTTACGGTTTTTCCTATAATAAAATACTTACTATGGGAAAAAAGTCAGTTTAGCTTTATTTTTATTTGAAATGTGTGTGTTTTTATTGTTTTACCACATTTTTATTTACTTTTTTTTACTTTTTTTACTTGTCCCACTAGGGGACATGAGGGCCTGATGCCCCGATCGCTACTCTAATACACTGCACTACATACGAAGTGCAGTGTATTAGCGCTGTCAGTTATTCACTGACAGCAAGCCTATGAGGACTCGCCGCAGGCGGGTCCTCATCGGCTCCCGTACAAGGCAGACTCGGACGCCATTTTCTGGCGTCCGATTGCCACAGCAACCCAGCGATTGCATCACTGGGTTGCCGATCGGGTGAAAACCTATCAGATGCTGCGCTCTATTGAGCGCAGCATCTGAGGGGTTAATCTGCCGGATCGGAGAGTAGCTCCGGTCCTGGCAGTTACAGGAGGGTGCCAGCTGTATAATACAGCTGTCACCCCGCCGTGATGGTGCCGGCTCTGCTTCTGAGCCCGCACCATCACTGCGCCGTATATATACGGCGCTTTGCGGGAACCACCTCCCGACAGCGCCGTATATATACGGCGTATGTCGGGAAGGGGTTAAAAGGGGAGATCCCTTCAGAAAGACAGAAACAATAGCAAAGACAAAAAACACTTTTGGAATCTGCTTTTAGTCAACACATAAGGAAAGGGTGCACCGGTCCTGGAAATACTGCAATACCAGGTCAATGCGTGGAGTGGACAGAGCAAGCTCTATTTCCATCTCCCTGTTCTAAAAATCCATTTAATATATGGTCCCCAGATAGGGGACGTATCAGATATTAAACTGATAAGAACAGATACTACACTTGATCTTAGCCAAAAGGCCGAGAAGCGATAACCCGAACGGGCCGCGCGTTGCCCGAGCCTGCCCGATACTGCTGTTCAGCCCTTGCAGCGATTCAGCCTACTTCTAGGCAATTCCATGGGGCCCTGCAGGCTCACACACTCACAGCTACACGGGAGGTGAATAAAGGCCGGAGAGGAAGCCAGACAGGATTTGCTTCTTTTGCTTGCACCACAATGCAGTGCTGAAAGAGGAGGAATCTACATAAAAACGCCTTCCTGGCAACGCCCAAATGCCCTGCTGCCATGCAGATAAACACTGGCAGCGGCAGCAAGTGCATGCCCACAGCCACCCCTTGTTCCTTCACACCTTGTATCAGCTGTAATCCAGTCCAGTCCAGTGCTGCCTGCTGAGCAGCACTGACCAACACTGCCTGGGCCCAGGCTTTTATCTCTGAGGCCCCATTATGATGTCAGAAAGCTGGCTCTGGAATCCTGAGGGCTCCACTATGACACGTGCAAAGTTCCGTCTGAACTTTATATAAGACGGTGAGGCTCAGTCAGTCACTCAGTGTTGCCTGAGAGGGCAACACTGCAACAGCCGGCCGCCAGGCTGTCTTTTTTTTTGCACAGCTAGTTGCCTCCAGGAGGCCACAAGAGGGAGACAAGGGACTGCAAAATGGAAAATAGGCATCCACCAACTTTACAGACAACTTCTCCTTGCTCCTACAACCTCCATCCTTGCACAGTTTGTTATTCTTCTAGGTAACATAGTAACAAATCCAAATTGCTGCTCTCTTTGTAGGCAAGCAAGGCTTTGTTGCAACTGCAATTCTTACTTCTTCTTGAAATGTAGGGACGACAGTACATTCCATCACATCCATCTAGTGTACACAGGTAGGTCCATTGTGGCGGGCAGGCGAGCGGGCGGGCTGCTTTATTGGCTGTTTGCTGTTCCCCTACTCCACTCCACTATTTGACTGTTGTGCTGCATCAATCAATCAATCAATCAATCAATCAATCAATCAATCAATCAATCAATCAATCAATCAATCAATCAATCAGTGGCTGGCTCAGGTGCAGCTCTTTAACTTACCTAAAAGGGAGGGCGGAGAGAAGACAAGGAAGGTGAATGAGGTGTTCCAATGTGAAATGCCGGAAACACAGAAACACAGACGACACACAACAAGAGGTGGCAATCTATTCATTAATTGCATTTAATCAATGAGCTCATTATCACTCATGCATTGTCCAACAGGTGTTGAAATAATGGGATTAAAAGGGGAGATCCCTTCAGAAAGACAGAAACAATAGCAAAGACAAAAAACACTTTTGGAATCTGCTTTTAGTCAACACATAAGGAAAGGGTGCACCGGTCCTGGAAATACTGCAATACCAGGTCAATGCGTGGAGTGGACAGAGCAAGCTCTATTTCCATCTCCCTGTTCTAAAAATCCATTTAATATATGGTCCCCAGATAGGGGACGTATCAGATATTAAACTGATAAGAACAGATACTACACTTGATCTTAGCCAAAAGGCCGAGAAGCGATAACCCGAACGGGCCGCGCGTTGCCCGAGCCTGCCCGATACTGCTGTTCAGCCCTTGCAGCGATTCAGCCTACTTCTAGGCAATTCCATGGGGCCCTGCAGGCTCACACACTCACAGCTACACGGGAGGTGAATAAAGGCCGGAGAGGAAGCCAGACAGGATTTGCTTCTTTTGCTTGCACCACAATGCAGTGCTGAAAGAGGAGGAATCTACATAAAAACGCCTTCCTGGCAACGCCCAAATGCCCTGCTGCCATGCAGATAAACACTGGCAGCGGCAGCAAGTGCATGCCCACAGCCACCCCTTGTTCCTTCACACCTTGTATCAGCTGTAATCCAGTCCAGTCCAGTGCTGCCTGCTGAGCAGCACTGACCAACACTGCCTGGGCCCAGGCTTTTATCTCTGAGGCCCCATTATGATGTCAGAAAACTGGCTCTGGAATCCTGAGGGCTCCACTATGACACGTGCAAAGTTCCGTCTGAACTTTATATAAGACGGTGAGGCTCAGTCAGTCACTCAGTGTTGCCTGAGAGGGCAACACTGCAACAGCCGGCCGCCAGGCTGTCTTTTTTTTGCACAGCTAGTTGCCTCCAGGAGGCCACAAGAGGGAGACAAGGGACTGCAAAATGGAAAATAGGCATCCACCAACTTTACAGACAACTTCTCCTTGCTCCTACAACCTCCATCCTTGCACAGTTTGTTATTCTTCTAGGTAACATAGTAACAAATCCAAATTGCTGCTCTCTTTGTAGGCAAGCAAGGCTTTGTTGCAACTGCAATTCTTACTTCTTCTTGAAATGTAGGGACGACAGTACATTCCATCACATCCATCTAGTGTACACAGGTAGGTCCATTGTGGCGGGCAGGCGAGCGGGCGGGCTGCTTTATTGGCTGTTTGCTGTTCCCCTACTCCACTCCACTATTTGACTGTTGTGCTGCATCAATCAATCAATCAATCAATCAATCAATCAATCAATCAGTGGCTGGCTCAGGTGCAGCTCTTTAACTTACCTAAAAGGGAGGGCGGAGAGAAGACAAGGAAGGTGAATGAGGTGTTCCAATGTGAAATGCCGGAAACACAGAAACACAGACGACACACAACAAGAGGTGGCAATCTATTCATTAATTGCATTTAATCAATGAGCTCATTATCACTCATGCATTGTCCAACAGGTGTTGAAATAATGGGATTAAAAGGGGAGATCCCTTCAGAAAGACAGAAACAATAGCAAAGACAAAAAACACTTTTGGAATCTGCTTTTAGTCAACACATAAGGAAAGGGTGCACCGGTCCTGGAAATACTGCAATACCAGGTCAATGCGTGGAGTGGACAGAGCAAGCTCTATTTCCATCTCCCTGTTCTAAAAATCCATTTAATATATGGTCCCCAGATAGGGGACGTATCAGATATTAAACTGATAAGAACAGATACTACACTTGATCTTAGCCAAAAGGCCGAGAAGCGATAACCCGAACGGGCCGCGCGTTGCCCGAGCCTGCCCGATACTGCTGTTCAGCCCTTGCAGCGATTCAGCCTACTTCTAGGCAATTCCATGGGGCCCTGCAGGCTCACACACTCACAGCTACACGGGAGGTGAATAAAGGCCGGAGAGGAAGCCAGACAGGATTTGCTTCTTTTGCTTGCACCACAATGCAGTGCTGAAAGAGGAGGAATCTACATAAAAACGCCTTCCTGGCAACGCCCAAATGCCCTGCTGCCATGCAGATAAACACTGGCAGCGGCAGCAAGTGCATGCCCACAGCCACCCCTTGTTCCTTCACACCTTGTATCAGCTGTAATCCAGTCCAGTCCAGTGCTGCCTGCTGAGCAGCACTGACCAACACTGCCTGGGCCCAGGCTTTTATCTCTGAGGCCCCATTATGATGTCAGAAAGCTGGCTCTGGAATCCTGAGGGCTCCACTATGACACGTGCAAAGTTCCGTCTGAACTTTATATAAGACGGTGAGGCTCAGTCAGTCACTCAGTGTTGCCTGAGAGGGCAACACTGCAACAGCCGGCCGCCAGGCTGTCTTTTTTTTGCACAGCTAGTTGCCTCCAGGAGGCCACAAGAGGGAGACAAGGGACTGCAAAATGGAAAATAGGCATCCACCAACTTTACAGACAACTTCTCCTTGCTCCTACAACCTCCATCCTTGCACAGTTTGTTATTCTTCTAGGTAACATAGTAACAAATCCAAATTGCTGCTCTCTTTGTAGGCAAGCAAGGCTTTGTTGCAACTGCAATTCTTACTTCTTCTTGAAATGTAGGGACGACAGTACATTCCATCACATCCATCTAGTGTACACAGGTAGGTCCATTGTGGCGGGCAGGCGAGCGGGCGGGCTGCTTTATTGGCTGTTTGCTGTTCCCCTACTCCACTCCACTATTTGACTGTTGTGCTGCATCAATCAATCAATCAATCAATCAATCAATCAATCAATCAATCAATCAATCAGTGGCTGGCTCAGGTGCAGCTCTTTAACTTACCTAAAAGGGAGGGCGGAGAGAAGACAAGGAAGGTGAATGAGGTGTTCCAATGTGAAATGCCGGAAACACAGAAACACAGACGACACACAACAAGAGGTGGCAATCTATTCATTAATTGCATTTAATCAATGAGCTCATTATCACTCATGCATTGTCCAACAGGTGTTGAAATAATGGGATTAAAAGGGGAGATCCCTTCAGAAAGACAGAAACAATAGCAAAGACAAAAAACACTTTTGGAATCTGCTTTTAGTCAACACATAAGGAAAGGGTGCACCGGTCCTGGAAATACTGCAATACCAGGTCAATGCGTGGAGTGGACAGAGCAAGCTCTATTTCCATCTCCCTGTTCTAAAAATCCATTTAATATATGGTCCCCAGATAGGGGACGTATCAGATATTAAACTGATAAGAACAGATACTACACTTGATCTTAGCCAAAAGGCCGAGAAGCGATAACCCGAACGGGCCGCGCGTTGCCCGAGCCTGCCCGATACTGCTGTTCAGCCCTTGCAGCGATTCAGCCTACTTCTAGGCAATTCCATGGGGCCCTGCAGGCTCACACACTCACAGCTACACGGGAGGTGAATAAAGGCCGGAGAGGAAGCCAGACAGGATTTGCTTCTTTTGCTTGCACCACAATGCAGTGCTGAAAGAGGAGGAATCTACATAAAAACGCCTTCCTGGCAACGCCCAAATGCCCTGCTGCCATGCAGATAAACACTGGCAGCGGCAGCAAGTGCATGCCCACAGCCACCCCTTGTTCCTTCACACCTTGTATCAGCTGTAATCCAGTCCAGTCCAGTGCTGCCTGCTGAGCAGCACTGACCAACACTGCCTGGGCCCAGGCTTTTATCTCTGAGGCCCCATTATGATGTCAGAAAACTGGCTCTGGAATCCTGAGGGCTCCACTATGACACGTGCAAAGTTCCGTCTGAACTTTATATAAGACGGTGAGGCTCAGTCAGTCACTCAGTGTTGCCTGAGAGGGCAACACTGCAACAGCCGGCCGCCAGGCTGTCTTTTTTTTGCACAGCTAGTTGCCTCCAGGAGGCCACAAGAGGGAGACAAGGGACTGCAAAATGGAAAATAGGCATCCACCAACTTTACAGACAACTTCTCCTTGCTCCTACAACCTCCATCCTTGCACAGTTTGTTATTCTTCTAGGTAACATAGTAACAAATCCAAATTGCTGCTCTCTTTGTAGGCAAGCAAGGCTTTGTTGCAACTGCAATTCTTACTTCTTCTTGAAATGTAGGGACGACAGTACATTCCATCACATCCATCTAGTGTACACAGGTAGGTCCATTGTGGCGGGCAGGCGAGCGGGCGGGCTGCTTTATTGGCTGTTTGCTGTTCCCCTACTCCACTCCACTATTTGACTGTTGTGCTGCATCAATCAATCAATCAATCAATCAATCAATCAATCAATCAATCAATCAGTGGCTGGCTCAGGTGCAGCTCTTTAACTTACCTAAAAGGGAGGGCGGAGAGAAGACAAGGAAGGTGAATGAGGTGTTCCAATGTGAAATGCCGGAAACACAGAAACACAGACGACACACAACAAGAGGTGGCAATCTATTCATTAATTGCATTTAATCAATGAGCTCATTATCACTCATGCATTGTCCAACAGGTGTTGAAATAATGGGATTAAAAGGGGAGATCCCTTCAGAAAGACAGAAACAATAGCAAAGACAAAAAACACTTTTGGAATCTGCTTTTAGTCAACACATAAGGAAAGGGTGCACCGGTCCTGGAAATACTGCAATACCAGGTCAATGCGTGGAGTGGACAGAGCAAGCTCTATTTCCATCTCCCTGTTCTAAAAATCCATTTAATATATGGTCCCCAGATAGGGGACGTATCAGATATTAAACTGATAAGAACAGATACTACACTTGATCTTAGCCAAAAGGCCGAGAAGCGATAACCCGAACGGGCCGCGCGTTGCCCGAGCCTGCCCGATACTGCTGTTCAGCCCTTGCAGCGATTCAGCCTACTTCTAGGCAATTCCATGGGGCCCTGCAGGCTCACACACTCACAGCTACACGGGAGGTGAATAAAGGCCGGAGAGGAAGCCAGACAGGATTTGCTTCTTTTGCTTGCACCACAATGCAGTGCTGAAAGAGGAGGAATCTACATAAAAACGCCTTCCTGGCAACGCCCAAATGCCCTGCTGCCATGCAGATAAACACTGGCAGCGGCAGCAAGTGCATGCCCACAGCCACCCCTTGTTCCTTCACACCTTGTATCAGCTGTAATCCAGTCCAGTCCAGTGCTGCCTGCTGAGCAGCACTGACCAACACTGCCTGGGCCCAGGCTTTTATCTCTGAGGCCCCATTATGATGTCAGAAAGCTGGCTCTGGAATCCTGAGGGCTCCACTATGACACGTGCAAAGTTCCGTCTGAACTTTATATAAGACGGTGAGGCTCAGTCAGTCACTCAGTGTTGCCTGAGAGGGCAACACTGCAACAGCCGGCCGCCAGGCTGTCTTTTTTTTGCACAGCTAGTTGCCTCCAGGAGGCCACAAGAGGGAGACAAGGGACTGCAAAATGGAAAATAGGCATCCACCAACTTTACAGACAACTTCTCCTTGCTCCTACAACCTCCATCCTTGCACAGTTTGTTATTCTTCTAGGTAACATAGTAACAAATCCAAATTGCTGCTCTCTTTGTAGGCAAGCAAGGCTTTGTTGCAACTGCAATTCTTACTTCTTCTTGAAATGTAGGGACGACAGTACATTCCATCACATCCATCTAGTGTACACAGGTAGGTCCATTGTGGCGGGCAGGCGAGCGGGCGGGCTGCTTTATTGGCTGTTTGCTGTTCCCCTACTCCACTCCACTATTTGACTGTTGTGCTGCATCAATCAATCAATCAATCAATCAATCAATCAATCAATCAATCAATCAATCAATCAGTGGCTGGCTCAGGTGCAGCTCTTTAACTTACCTAAAAGGGAGGGCGGAGAGAAGACAAGGAAGGTGAATGAGGTGTTCCAATGTGAAATGCCGGAAACACAGAAACACAGACGACACACAACAAGAGGTGGCAATCTATTCATTAATTGCATTTAATCAATGAGCTCATTATCACTCATGCATTGTCCAACAGGTGTTGAAATAATGGGATTAAAAGGGGAGATCCCTTCAGAAAGACAGAAACAATAGCAAAGACAAAAAACACTTTTGGAATCTGCTTTTAGTCAACACATAAGGAAAGGGTGCACCGGTCCTGGAAATACTGCAATACCAGGTCAATGCGTGGAGTGGACAGAGCAAGCTCTATTTCCATCTCCCTGTTCTAAAAATCCATTTAATATATGGTCCCCAGATAGGGGACGTATCAGATATTAAACTGATAAGAACAGATACTACACTTGATCTTAGCCAAAAGGCCGAGAAGCGATAACCCGAACGGGCCGCGCGTTGCCCGAGCCTGCCCGATACTGCTGTTCAGCCCTTGCAGCGATTCAGCCTACTTCTAGGCAATTCCATGGGGCCCTGCAGGCTCACACACTCACGGCTACACGGGAGGTGAATAAAGGCCGGAGAGGAAGCCAGACAGGATTTGCTTCTTTTGCTTGCACCACAATGCAGTGCTGAAAGAGGAGGAATCTACATAAAAACGCCTTCCTGGCAACGCCCAAATGCCCTGCTGCCATGCAGATAAACACTGGCAGCGGCAGCAAGTGCATGCCCACAGCCACCCCTTGTTCCTTCACACCTTGTATCAGCTGTAATCCAGTCCAGTCCAGTGCTGCCTGCTGAGCAGCACTGACCAACACTGCCTGGGCCCAGGCTTTTATCTCTGAGGCCCCATTATGATGTCAGAAAGCTGGCTCTGGAATCCTGAGGGCTCCACTATGACACGTGCAAAGTTCCGTCTGAACTTTATATAAGACGGTGAGGCTCAGTCAGTCACTCAGTGTTGCCTGAGAGGGCAACACTGCAACAGCCGGCCGCCAGGCTGTCTTTTTTTTGCACAGCTAGTTGCCTCCAGGAGGCCACAAGAGGGAGACAAGGGACTGCAAAATGGAAAATAGGCATCCACCAACTTTACAGACAACTTCTCCTTGCTCCTACAACCTCCATCCTTGCACAGTTTGTTATTCTTCTAGGTAACATAGTAACAAATCCAAATTGCTGCTCTCTTTGTAGGCAAGCAAGGCTTTGTTGCAACTGCAATTCTTACTTCTTCTTGAAATGTAGGGACGACAGTACATTCCATCACATCCATCTAGTGTACACAGGTAGGTCCATTGTGGCGGGCAGGCGAGCGGGCGGGCTGCTTTATTGGCTGTTTGCTGTTCCCCTACTCCACTCCACTATTTGACTGTTGTGCTGCATCAATCAATCAATCAATCAATCAATCAATCAATCAATCAATCAATCAATCAGTGGCTGGCTCAGGTGCAGCTCTTTAACTTACCTAAAAGGGAGGGCGGAGAGAAGACAAGGAAGGTGAATGAGGTGTTCCAATGTGAAATGCCGGAAACACAGAAACACAGACGACACACAACAAGAGGTGGCAATCTATTCATTAATTGCATTTAATCAATGAGCTCATTATCACTCATGCATTGTCCAACAGGTGTTGAAATAATGGGATTAAAAGGGGAGATCCAGAAAGACAGAAACAATAGCAAAGACAAAAAACACTTTTGGAATCTGCTTTTAGTCAACACATAAGGAAAGGGTGCACCGGTCCTGGAAATACTGCAATACCAGGTCAATGCGTGGAGTGGACAGAGCAAGCTCTATTTCCATCTCCCTGTTCTAAAAATCCATTTAATATATGGTCCCCAGATAGGGGACGTATCAGATATTAAACTGATAAGAACAGATACTACACTTGATCTTAGCCAAAAGGCCGAGAAGCGATAACCCGAACGGGCCGCGCGTTGCCCGAGCCTGCCCGATACTGCTGTTCAGCCCTTGCAGCGATTCAGCCTACTTCTAGGCAATTCCATGGGGCCCTGCAGGCTCACACACTCACGGCTACACGGGAGGTGAATAAAGGCCGGAGAGGAAGCCAGACAGGATTTGCTTCTTTTGCTTGCACCACAATGCAGTGCTGAAAGAGGAGGAATCTACATAAAAACGCCTTCCTGGCAACGCCCAAATGCCCTGCTGCCATGCAGATAAACACTGGCAGCGGCAGCAAGTGCATGCCCACAGCCACCCCTTGTTCCTTCACACCTTGTATCAGCTGTAATCCAGTCCAGTCCAGTGCTGCCTGCTGAGCAGCACTGACCAACACTGCCTGGGCCCAGGCTTTTATCTCTGAGGCCCCATTATGATGTCAGAAAGCTGGCTCTGGAATCCTGAGGGCTCCACTATGACACGTGCAAAGTTCCGTCTGAACTTTATATAAGACGGTGAGGCTCAGTCAGTCACTCAGTGTTGCCTGAGAGGGCAACACTGCAACAGCCGGCCGCCAGGCTGTCTTTTTTTTGCACAGCTAGTTGCCTCCAGGAGGCCACAAGAGGGAGACAAGGGACTGCAAAATGGAAAATAGGCATCCACCAACTTTACAGACAACTTCTCCTTGCTCCTACAACCTCCATCCTTGCACAGTTTGTTATTCTTCTAGGTAACATAGTAACAAATCCAAATTGCTGCTCTCTTTGTAGGCAAGCAAGGCTTTGTTGCAACTGCAATTCTTACTTCTTCTTGAAATGTAGGGACGACAGTACATTCCATCACATCCATCTAGTGTACACAGGTAGGTCCATTGTGGCGGGCAGGCGAGCGGGCGGGCTGCTTTATTGGCTGTTTGCTGTTCCCCTACTCCACTCCACTATTTGACTGTTGTGCTGCATCAATCAATCAATCAATCAATCAATCAATCAATCAATCAATCAATCAATCAATCAGTGGCTGGCTCAGGTGCAGCTCTTTAACTTACCTAAAAGGGAGGGCGGAGAGAAGACAAGGAAGGTGAATGAGGTGTTCCAATGTGAAATGCCGGAAACACAGAAACACAGACGACACACAACAAGAGGTGGCAATCTATTCATTAATTGCATTTAATCAATGAGCTCATTATCACTCATGCATTGTCCAACAGGTGTTGAAATAATGGGATTAAAAGGGGAGATCCCTTCAGAAAGACAGAAACAATAGCAAAGACAAAAAACACTTTTGGAATCTGCTTTTAGTCAACACATAAGGAAAGGGTGCACCGGTCCTGGAAATACTGCAATACCAGGTCAATGCGTGGAGTGGACAGAGCAAGCTCTATTTCCATCTCCCTGTTCTAAAAATCCATTTAATATATGGTCCCCAGATAGGGGACGTATCAGATATTAAACTGATAAGAACAGATACTACACTTGATCTTAGCCAAAAGGCCGAGAAGCGATAACCCGAACGGGCCGCGCGTTGCCCGAGCCTGCCCGATACTGCTGTTCAGCCCTTGCAGCGATTCAGCCTACTTCTAGGCAATTCCATGGGGCCCTGCAGGCTCACACACTCACAGCTACACGGGAGGTGAATAAAGGCCGGAGAGGAAGCCAGACAGGATTTGCTTCTTTTGCTTGCACCACAATGCAGTGCTGAAAGAGGAGGAATCTACATAAAAACGCCTTCCTGGCAACGCCCAAATGCCCTGCTGCCATGCAGATAAACATTGGCAGCGGCAGCAAGTGCATGCCCACAGCCACCCCTTGTTCCTTCACACCTTGTATCAGCTGTAATCCAGTCCAGTCCAGTGCTGCCTGCTGAGCAGCACTGACCAACACTGCCTGGGCCCAGGCTTTTATCTCTGAGGCCCCATTATGATGTCAGAAAGCTGGCTCTGGAATCCTGAGGGCTCCACTATGACACGTGCAAAGTTCCGTCTGAACTTTATATAAGACGGTGAGGCTCAGTCAGTCACTCAGTGTTGCCTGAGAGGGCAACACTGCAACAGCCGGCCGCCAGGCTGTCTTTTTTTTGCACAGCTAGTTGCCTCCAGGAGGCCACAAGAGGGAGACAAGGGACTGCAAAATGGAAAATAGGCATCCACCAACTTTACAGACAACTTCTCCTTGCTCCTACAACCTCCATCCTTGCACAGTTTGTTATTCTTCTAGGTAACATAGTAACAAATCCAAATTGCTGCTCTCTTTGTAGGCAAGCAAGGCTTTGTTGCAACTGCAATTCTTACTTCTTCTTGAAATGTAGGGACGACAGTACATTCCATCACATCCATCTAGTGTACACAGGTAGGTCCATTGTGGCGGGCAGGCGAGCGGGCGGGCTGCTTTATTGGCTGTTTGCTGTTCCCCTACTCCACTCCACTATTTGACTGTTGTGCTGCATCAATCAATCAATCAATCAATCAATCAATCAATCAATCAATCAATCAATCAATCAGTGGCTGGCTCAGGTGCAGCTCTTTAACTTACCTAAAAGGGAGGGCGGAGAGAAGACAAGGAAGGTGAATGAGGTGTTCCAATGTGAAATGCCGGAAACACAGAAACACAGACGACACACAACAAGAGGTGGCAATCTATTCATTAATTGCATTTAATCAATGAGCTCATTATCACTCATGCATTGTCCAACAGGTGTTGAAATAATGGGATTAAAAGGGGAGATCCCTTCAGAAAGACAGAAACAATAGCAAAGACAAAAAACACTTTTGGAATCTGCTTTTAGTCAACACATAAGGAAAGGGTGCACCGGTCCTGGAAATACTGCAATACCAGGTCAAAGCGTGGAGTGGACAGAGCAAGCTCTATTTCCATCTCCCTGTTCTAAAAATCCATTTAATATATGGTCCCCAGATAGGGGACGTATCAGATATTAAACTGATAAGAACAGATACTACACTTGATCTTAGCCAAAAGGCCGAGAAGCGATAACCCGAACGGGCCGCGCGTTGCCCGAGCCTGCCCGATACTGCTGTTCAGCCCTTGCAGCGATTCAGCCTACTTCTAGGCAATTCCATGGGGCCCTGCAGGCTCACACACTCACAGCTACACGGGAGGTGAATAAAGGCCGGAGAGGAAGCCAGACAGGATTTGCTTCTTTTGCTTGCACCACAATGCAGTGCTGAAAGAGGAGGAATCTACATAAAAACGCCTTCCTGGCAACGCCCAAATGCCCTGCTGCCATGCAGATAAACACTGGCAGCGGCAGCAAGTGCATGCCCACAGCCACCCCTTGTTCCTTCACACCTTGTATCAGCTGTAATCCAGTCCAGTCCAGTGCTGCCTGCTGAGCAGCACTGACCAACACTGCCTGGGCCCAGGCTTTTATCTCTGAGGCCCCATTATGATGTCAGAAAGCTGGCTCTGGAATCCTGAGGGCTCCACTATGACACGTGCAAAGTTCCGTCTGAACTTTATATAAGACGGTGAGGCTCAGTCAGTCACTCAGTGTTGCCTGAGAGGGCAACACTGCAACAGCCGGCCGCCAGGCTGTCTTTTTTTTTGCACAGCTAGTTGCCTCCAGGAGGCCACAAGAGGGAGACAAGGGACTGCAAAATGGAAAATAGGCATCCACCAACTTTACAGACAACTTCTCCTTGCTCCTACAACCTCCATCCTTGCACAGTTTGTTATTCTTCTAGGTAACATAGTAACAAATCCAAATTGCTGCTCTCTTTGTAGGCAAGCAAGGCTTTGTTGCAACTGCAATTCTTACTTCTTCTTGAAATGTAGGGACGACAGTACATTCCATCACATCCATCTAGTGTACACAGGTAGGTCCATTGTGGCGGGCAGGCGAGCGGGCGGGCTGCTTTATTGGCTGTTTGCTGTTCCCCTACTCCACTCCACTATTTGACTGTTGTGCTGCATCAATCAATCAATCAATCAATCAATCAATCAATCAATCAATCAATCAATCAGTGGCTGGCTCAGGTGCAGCTCTTTAACTTACCTAAAAGGGAGGGCGGAGAGAAGACAAGGAAGGTGAATGAGGTGTTCCAATGTGAAATGCCGGAAACACAGAAACACAGACGACACACAACAAGAGGTGGCAATCTATTCATTAATTGCATTTAATCAATGAGCTCATTATCACTCATGCATTGTCCAACAGGTGTTGAAATAATGGGATTAAAAGGGGAGATCCCTTCAGAAAGACAGAAACAATAGCAAAGACAAAAAACACTTTTGGAATCTGCTTTTAGTCAACACATAAGGAAAGGGTGCACCGGTCCTGGAAATACTGCAATACCAGGTCAATGCGTGGAGTGGACAGAGCAAGCTCTATTTCCATCTCCCTGTTCTAAAAATCCATTTAATATATGGTCCCCAGATAGGGGACGTATCAGATATTAAACTGATAAGAACAGATACTACACTTGATCTTAGCCAAAAGGCCGAGAAGCGATAACCCGAACGGGCCGCGCGTTGCCCGAGCCTGCCCGATACTGCTGTTCAGCCCTTGCAGCGATTCAGCCTACTTCTAGGCAATTCCATGGGGCCCTGCAGGCTCACACACTCACAGCTACACGGGAGGTGAATAAAGGCCGGAGAGGAAGCCAGACAGGATTTGCTTCTTTTGCTTGCACCACAATGCAGTGCTGAAAGAGGAGGAATCTACATAAAAACGCCTTCCTGGCAACGCCCAAATGCCCTGCTGCCATGCAGATAAACACTGGCAGCGGCAGCAAGTGCATGCCCACAGCCACCCCTTGTTCCTTCACACCTTGTATCAGCTGTAATCCAGTCCAGTCCAGTGCTGCCTGCTGAGCAGCACTGACCAACACTGCCTGGGCCCAGGCTTTTATCTCTGAGGCCCCATTATGATGTCAGAAAGCTGGCTCTGGAATCCTGAGGGCTCCACTATGACACGTGCAAAGTTCCGTCTGAACTTTATATAAGACGGTGAGGCTCAGTCAGTCACTCAGTGTTGCCTGAGAGGGCAACACTGCAACAGCCGGCCGCCAGGCTGTCTTTTTTTTGCACAGCTAGTTGCCTCCAGGAGGCCACAAGAGGGAGACAAGGGACTGCAAAATGGAAAATAGGCATCCACCAACTTTACAGACAACTTCTCCTTGCTCCTACAACCTCCATCCTTGCACAGTTTGTTATTCTTCTAGGTAACATAGTAACAAATCCAAATTGCTGCTCTCTTTGTAGGCAAGCAAGGCTTTGTTGCAACTGCAATTCTTACTTCTTCTTGAAATGTAGGGACGACAGTACATTCCATCACATCCATCTAGTGTACACAGGTAGGTCCATTGTGGCGGGCAGGCGAGCGGGCGGGCTGCTTTATTGGCTGTTTGCTGTTCCCCTACTCCACTCCACTATTTGACTGTTGTGCTGCATCAATCAATCAATCAATCAATCAATCAATCAATCAATCAATCAATCAATCAATCAATCAATCAGTGGCTGGCTCAGGTGCAGCTCTTTAACTTACCTAAAAGGGAGGGCGGAGAGAAGACAAGGAAGGTGAATGAGGTGTTCCAATGTGAAATGCCGGAAACACAGAAACACAGACGACACAAAACAAGAGGTGGCAATCTATTCATTAATTGCATTTAATCAATGAGCTCATTATCACTCATGCATTGTCCAACAGGTGTTGAAATAATGGGATTAAAAGGGGAGATCCCTTCAGAAAGACAGAAACAATAGCAAAGACAAAAAACACTTTTGGAATCTGCTTTTAGTCAACACATAAGGAAAGGGTGCACCGGTCCTGGAAATACTGCAATACCAGGTCAATGCGTGGAGTGGACAGAGCAAGCTCTATTTCCATCTCCCTGTTCTAAAAATCCATTTAATATATGGTCCCCAGATAGGGGACGTATCAGATATTAAACTGATAAGAACAGATACTACACTTGATCTTAGCCAAAAGGCCGAGAAGCGATAACCCGAACGGGCCGCGCGTTGCCCGAGCCTGCCCGATACTGCTGTTCAGCCCTTGCAGCGATTCAGCCTACTTCTAGGCAATTCCATGGGGCCCTGCAGGCTCACACACTCACAGCTACACGGGAGGTGAATAAAGGCCGGAGAGGAAGCCAGACAGGATTTGCTTCTTTTGCTTGCACCACAATGCAGTGCTGAAAGAGGAGGAATCTACATAAAAACGCCTTCCTGGCAACGCCCAAATGCCCTGCTGCCATGCAGATAAACACTGGCAGCGGCAGCAAGTGCATGCCCACAGCCACCCCTTGTTCCTTCACACCTTGTATCAGCTGTAATCCAGTCCAGTCCAGTGCTGCCTGCTGAGCAGCACTGACCAACACTGCCTGGGCCCAGGCTTTTATCTCTGAGGCCCCATTATGATGTCAGAAAGCTGGCTCTGGAATCCTGAGGGCTCCACTATGACACGTGCAAAGTTCCGTCTGAACTTTATATAAGACGGTGAGGCTCAGTCAGTCACTCAGTGTTGCCTGAGAGGGCAACACTGCAACAGCCGGCCGCCAGGCTGTCTTTTTTTTGCACAGCTAGTTGCCTCCAGGAGGCCACAAGAGGGAGACAAGGGACTGCAAAATGGAAAATAGGCATCCACCAACTTTACAGACAACTTCTCCTTGCTCCTACAACCTCCATCCTTGCACAGTTTGTTATTCTTCTAGGTAACATAGTAACAAATCCAAATTGCTGCTCTCTTTGTAGGCAAGCAAGGCTTTGTTGCAACTGCAATTCTTACTTCTTCTTGAAATGTAGGGACGACAGTACATTCCATCACATCCATCTAGTGTACACAGGTAGGTCCATTGTGGCGGGCAGGCGAGCGGGCGGGCTGCTTTATTGGCTGTTTGCTGTTCCCCTACTCCACTCCACTATTTGACTGTTGTGCTGCATCAATCAATCAATCAATCAATCAATCAATCAATCAATCAATCAATCAATCAATCAATCAATCAGTGGCTGGCTCAGGTGCAGCTCTTTAACTTACCTAAAAGGGAGGGCGGAGAGAAGACAAGGAAGGTGAATGAGGTGTTCCAATGTGAAATGCCGGAAACACAGAAACACAGACGACACACAACAAGAGGTGGCAATCTATTCATTAATTGCATTTAATCAATGAGCTCATTATCACTCATGCATTGTCCAACAGGTGTTGACATAATGGGATTAAAAGGGGAGATCCCTTCAGAAAGACAGAAACAATAGCAAAGACAAAAAACACTTTTGGAATCTGCTTTTAGTCAACACATAAGGAAAGGGTGCACCGGTCCTGGAAATACTGCAATACCAGGTCAATGCGTGGAGTGGACAGAGCAAGCTCTATTTCCATCTCCCTGTTCTAAAAATCCATTTAATATATGGTCCCCAGATAGGGGACGTATCAGATATTAAACTGATAAGAACAGATACTACACTTGATCTTAGCCAAAAGGCCGAGAAGCGATAACCCGAACGGGCCGCGCGTTGCCCGAGCCTGCCCGATACTGCTGTTCAGCCCTTGCAGCGATTCAGCCTACTTCTAGGCAATTCCATGGGGCCCTGCAGGCTCACACACTCACAGCTACACGGGAGGTGAATAAAGGCCGGAGAGGAAGCCAGACAGGATTTGCTTCTTTTGCTTGCACCACAATGCAGTGCTGAAAGAGGAGGAATCTACATAAAAACGCCTTCCTGGCAACGCCCAAATGCCCTGCTGCCATGCAGATAAACACTGGCAGCGGCAGCAAGTGCATGCCCACAGCCACCCCTTGTTCCTTCACACCTTGTATCAGCTGTAATCCAGTCCAGTCCAGTGCTGCCTGCTGAGCAGCACTGACCAACACTGCCTGGGCCCAGGCTTTTATCTCTGAGGCCCCATTATGATGTCAGAAAGCTGGCTCTGGAATCCTGAGGGCTCCACTATGACACGTGCAAAGTTCCGTCTGAACTTTATATAAGACGGTGAGGCTCAGTCAGTCACTCAGTGTTGCCTGAGAGGGCAACACTGCAACAGCCGGCCGCCAGGCTGTCTTTTTTTTGCACAGCTAGTTGCCTCCAGGAGGCCACAAGAGGGAGACAAGGGACTGCAAAATGGAAAATAGGCATCCACCAACTTTACAGACAACTTCTCCTTGCTCCTACAACCTCCATCCTTGCACAGTTTGTTATTCTTCTAGGTAACATAGTAACAAATCCAAATTGCTGCTCTCTTTGTAGGCAAGCAAGGCTTTGTTGCAACTGCAATTCTTACTTCTTCTTGAAATGTAGGGACGACAGTACATTCCATCACATCCATCTAGTGTACACAGGTAGGTCCATTGTGGCGGGCAGGCGAGCGGGCGGGCTGCTTTATTGGCTGTTTGCTGTTCCCCTACTCCACTCCACTATTTGACTGTTGTGCTGCATCAATCAATCAATCAATCAATCAATCAATCAATCAATCAGTGGCTGGCTCAGGTGCAGCTCTTTAACTTACCTAAAAGGGAGGGCGGAGAGAAGACAAGGAAGGTGAATGAGGTGTTCCAATGTGAAATGCCGGAAACACAGAAACACAGACGACACACAACAAGAGGTGGCAATCTATTCATTAATTGCATTTAATCAATGAGCTCATTATCACTCATGCATTGTCCAACAGGTGTTGAAATAATGGGATTAAAAGGGGAGATCCCTTCAGAAAGACAGAAACAATAGCAAAGACAAAAAACACTTTTGGAATCTGCTTTTAGTCAACACATAAGGAAAGGGTGCACCGGTCCTGGAAATACTGCAATACCAGGTCAATGCGTGGAGTGGACAGAGCAAGCTCTATTTCCATCTCCCTGTTCTAAAAATCCATTTAATATATGGTCCCCAGATAGGGGACGTATCAGATATTAAACTGATAAGAACAGATACTACACTTGATCTTAGCCAAAAGGCCGAGAAGCGATAACCCGAACGGGCCGCGCGTTGCCCGAGCCTGCCCGATACTGCTGTTCAGCCCTTGCAGCGATTCAGCCTACTTCTAGGCAATTCCATGGGGCCCTGCAGGCTCACACACTCACAGCTACACGGGAGGTGAATAAAGGCCGGAGAGGAAGCCAGACAGGATTTGCTTCTTTTGCTTGCACCACAATGCAGTGCTGAAAGAGGAGGAATCTACATAAAAACGCCTTCCTGGCAACGCCCAAATGCCCTGCTGCCATGCAGATAAACACTGGCAGCGGCAGCAAGTGCATGCCCACAGCCACCCCTTGTTCCTTCACACCTTGTATCAGCTGTAATCCAGTCCAGTCCAGTGCTGCCTGCTGAGCAGCACTGACCAACACTGCCTGGGCCCAGGCTTTTATCTCTGAGGCCCCATTATGATGTCAGAAAGCTGGCTCTGGAATCCTGAGGGCTCCACTATGACACGTGCAAAGTTCCGTCTGAACTTTATATAAGACGGTGAGGCTCAGTCAGTCACTCAGTGTTGCCTGAGAGGGCAACACTGCAACAGCCGGCCGCCAGGCTGTCTTTTTTTTGCACAGCTAGTTGCCTCCAGGAGGCCACAAGAGGGAGACAAGGGACTGCAAAATGGAAAATAGGCATCCACCAACTTTACAGACAACTTCTCCTTGCTCCTACAACCTCCATCCTTGCACAGTTTGTTATTCTTCTAGGTAACATAGTAACAAATCCAAATTGCTGCTCTCTTTGTAGGCAAGCAAGGCTTTGTTGCAACTGCAATTCTTACTTCTTCTTGAAATGTAGGGACGACAGTACATTCCATCACATCCATCTAGTGTACACAGGTAGGTCCATTGTGGCGGGCAGGCGAGCGGGCGGGCTGCTTTATTGGCTGTTTGCTGTTCCCCTACTCCACTCCACTATTTGACTGTTGTGCTGCATCAATCAATCAATCAATCAATCAATCAATCAATCAATCAATCAATCAATCAATCAGTGGCTGGCTCAGGTGCAGCTCTTTAACTTACCTAAAAGGGAGGGCGGAGAGAAGACAAGGAAGGTGAATGAGGTGTTCCAATGTGAAATGCCGGAAACACAGAAACACAGACGACACACAACAAGAGGTGGCAATCTATTCATTAATTGCATTTAATCAATGAGCTCATTATCACTCATGCATTGTCCAACAGGTGTTGACATAATGGGATTAAAAGGGGAGATCCCTTCAGAAAGACAGAAACAATAGCAAAGACAAAAAACACTTTTGGAATCTGCTTTTAGTCAACACATAAGGAAAGGGTGCACCGGTCCTGGAAATACTGCAATACCAGGTCAATGCGTGGAGTGGACAGAGCAAGCTCTATTTCCATCTCCCTGTTCTAAAAATCCATTTAATATATGGTCCCCAGATAGGGGACGTATCAGATATTAAACTGATAAGAACAGATACTACACTTGATCTTAGCCAAAAGGCCGAGAAGCGATAACCCGAACGGGCCGCGCGTTGCCCGAGCCTGCCCGATACTGCTGTTCAGCCCTTGCAGCGATTCAGCCTACTTCTAGGCAATTCCATGGGGCCCTGCAGGCTCACACACTCACAGCTACACGGGAGGTGAATAAAGGCCGGAGAGGAAGCCAGACAGGATTTGCTTCTTTTGCTTGCACCACAATGCAGTGCTGAAAGAGGAGGAATCTACATAAAAACGCCTTCCTGGCAACGCCCAAATGCCCTGCTGCCATGCAGATAAACACTGGCAGCGGCAGCAAGTGCATGCCCACAGCCACCCCTTGTTCCTTCACACCTTGTATCAGCTGTAATCCAGTCCAGTCCAGTGCTGCCTGCTGAGCAGCACTGACCAACACTGCCTGGGCCCAGGCTTTTATCTCTGAGGCCCCATTATGATGTCAGAAAGCTGGCTCTGGAATCCTGAGGGCTCCACTATGACACGTGCAAAGTTCCGTCTGAACTTTATATAAGACGGTGAGGCTCAGTCAGTCACTCAGTGTTGCCTGAGAGGGCAACACTGCAACAGCCGGCCGCCAGGCTGTCTTTTTTTTGCACAGCTAGTTGCCTCCAGGAGGCCACAAGAGGGAGACAAGGGACTGCAAAATGGAAAATAGGCATCCACCAACTTTACAGACAACTTCTCCTTGCTCCTACAACCTCCATCCTTGCACAGTTTGTTATTCTTCTAGGTAACATAGTAACAAATCCAAATTGCTGCTCTCTTTGTAGGCAAGCAAGGCTTTGTTGCAACTGCAATTCTTACTTCTTCTTGAAATGTAGGGACGACAGTACATTCCATCACATCCATCTAGTGTACACAGGTAGGTCCATTGTGGCGGGCAGGCGAGCGGGCGGGCTGCTTTATTGGCTGTTTGCTGTTCCCCTACTCCACTCCACTATTTGACTGTTGTGCTGCATCAATCAATCAATCAATCAATCAATCAATCAATCAATCAATCAATCAGTGGCTGGCTCAGGTGCAGCTCTTTAACTTACCTAAAAGGGAGGGCGGAGAGAAGACAAGGAAGGTGAATGAGGTGTTCCAATGTGAAATGCCGGAAACACAGAAACACAGACGACACACAACAAGAGGTGGCAATCTATTCATTAATTGCATTTAATCAATGAGCTCATTATCACTCATGCATTGTCCAACAGGTGTTGAAATAATGGGATTAAAAGGGGAGATCCCTTCAGAAAGACAGAAACAATAGCAAAGACAAAAAACACTTTTGGAATCTGCTTTTAGTCAACACATAAGGAAAGGGTGCACCGGTCCTGGAAATACTGCAATACCAGGTCAATGCGTGGAGTGGACAGAGCAAGCTCTATTTCCATCTCCCTGTTCTAAAAATCCATTTAATATATGGTCCCCAGATAGGGGACGTATCAGATATTAAACTGATAAGAACAGATACTACACTTGATCTTAGCCAAAAGGCCGAGAAGCGATAACCCGAACGGGCCGCGCGTTGCCCGAGCCTGCCCGATACTGCTGTTCAGCCCTTGCAGCGATTCAGCCTACTTCTAGGCAATTCCATGGGGCCCTGCAGGCTCACACACTCACAGCTACACGGGAGGTGAATAAAGGCCGGAGAGGAAGCCAGACAGGATTTGCTTCTTTTGCTTGCACCACAATGCAGTGCTGAAAGAGGAGGAATCTACATAAAAACGCCTTCCTGGCAACGCCCAAATGCCCTGCTGCCATGCAGATAAACACTGGCAGCGGCAGCAAGTGCATGCCCACAGCCACCCCTTGTTCCTTCACACCTTGTATCAGCTGTAATCCAGTCCAGTCCAGTGCTGCCTGCTGAGCAGCACTGACCAACACTGCCTGGGCCCAGGCTTTTATCTCTGAGGCCCCATTATGATGTCAGAAAGCTGGCTCTGGAATCCTGAGGGCTCCACTATGACACGTGCAAAGTTCCGTCTGAACTTTATATAAGACGGTGAGGCTCAGTCAGTCACTCAGTGTTGCCTGAGAGGGCAACACTGCAACAGCCGGCCGCCAGGCTGTCTTTTTTTTGCACAGCTAGTTGCCTCCAGGAGGCCACAAGAGGGAGACAAGGGACTGCAAAATGGAAAATAGGCATCCACCAACTTTACAGACAACTTCTCCTTGCTCCTACAACCTCCATCCTTGCACAGTTTGTTATTCTTCTAGGTAACATAGTAACAAATCCAAATTGCTGCTCTCTTTGTAGGCAAGCAAGGCTTTGTTGCAACTGCAATTCTTACTTCTTCTTGAAATGTAGGGACGACAGTACATTCCATCACATCCATCTAGTGTACACAGGTAGGTCCATTGTGGCGGGCAGGCGAGCGGGCGGGCTGCTTTATTGGCTGTTTGCTGTTCCCCTACTCCACTCCACTATTTGACTGTTGTGCTGCATCAATCAATCAATCAATCAATCAATCAATCAATCAATCAATCAATCAATCAATCAATCAATGGCTGGCTCAGGTGCAGCTCTTTAACTTACCTAAAAGGGAGGGCGGAGAGAAGACAAGGAAGGTGAATGAGGTGTTCCAATGTGAAATGCCGGAAACACAGAAACACAGACGACACACAACAAGAGGTGGCAATCTATTCATTAATTGCATTTAATCAATGAGCTCATTATCACTCATGCATTGTCCAACAGGTGTTGAAATAATGGGATTAAAAGGGGAGATCCCTTCAGAAAGACAGAAACAATAGCAAAGACAAAAAACACTTTTGGAATCTGCTTTTAGTCAACACATAAGGAAAGGGTGCACCGGTCCTGGAAATACTGCAATACCAGGTCAATGCGTGGAGTGGACAGAGCAAGCTCTATTTCCATCTCCCTGTTCTAAAAATCCATTTAATATATGGTCCCCAGATAGGGGACGTATCAGATATTAAACTGATAAGAACAGATACTACACTTGATCTTAGCCAAAAGGCCGAGAAGCGATAACCCGAACGGGCCGCGCGTTGCCCGAGCCTGCCCGATACTGCTGTTCAGCCCTTGCAGCGATTCAGCCTACTTCTAGGCAATTCCATGGGGCCCTGCAGGCTCACACACTCACAGCTACACGGGAGGTGAATAAAGGCCGGAGAGGAAGCCAGACAGGATTTGCTTCTTTTGCTTGCACCACAATGCAGTGCTGAAAGAGGAGGAATCTACATAAAAACGCCTTCCTGGCAACGCCCAAATGCCCTGCTGCCATGCAGATAAACACTGGCAGCGGCAGCAAGTGCATGCCCACAGCCACCCCTTGTTCCTTCACACCTTGTATCAGCTGTAATCCAGTCCAGTCCAGTGCTGCCTGCTGAGCAGCACTGACCAACACTGCCTGGGCCCAGGCTTTTATCTCTGAGGCCCCATTATGATGTCAGAAAGCTGGCTCTGGAATCCTGAGGGCTCCACTATGAAACGTGCAAAGTTCCGTCTGAACTTTATATAAGACGGTGAGGCTCAGTCAGTCACTCAGTGTTGCCTGAGAGGGCAACACTGCAACAGCCGGCCGCCAGGCTGTCTTTTTTTTGCACAGCTAGTTGCCTCCAGGAGGCCACAAGAGGGAGACAAGGGACTGCAAAATGGAAAATAGGCATCCACCAACTTTACAGACAACTTCTCCTTGCTCCTACAACCTCCATCCTTGCACAGTTTGTTATTCTTCTAGGTAACATAGTAACAAATCCAAATTGCTGCTCTCTTTGTAGGCAAGCAAGGCTTTGTTGCAACTGCAATTCTTACTTCTTCTTGAAATGTAGGGACGACAGTACATTCCATCACATCCATCTAGTGTACACAGGTAGGTCCATTGTGGCGGGCAGGCGAGCGGGCGGGCTGCTTTATTGGCTGTTTGCTGTTCCCCTACTCCACTCCACTATTTGACTGTTGTGCTGCATCAATCAATCAATCAATCAATCAATCAATCAATCAATCAATCAATCAATCAATCAATCAATCAGTGGCTGGCTCAGGTGCAGCTCTTTAACTTACCTAAAAGGGAGGGCGGAGAGAAGACAAGGAAGGTGAATGAGGTGTTCCAATGTGAAATGCCGGAAACACAGAAACACAGACGACACACAACAAGAGGTGGCAATCTATTCATTAATTGCATTTAATCAATGAGCTCATTATCACTCATGCATTGTCCAACAGGTGTTGAAATAATGGGATTAAAAGGGGAGATCCCTTCAGAAAGACAGAAACAATAGCAAAGACAAAAAACACTTTTGGAATCTGCTTTTAGTCAACACATAAGGAAAGGGTGCACCGGTCCTGGAAATACTGCAATACCAGGTCAATGCGTGGAGTGGACAGAGCAAGCTCTATTTCCATCTCCCTGTTCTAAAAATCCATTTAATATATGGTCCCCAGATAGGGGACGTATCAGATATTAAACTGATAAGAACAGATACTACACTTGATCTTAGCCAAAAGGCCGAGAAGCGATAACCCGAACGGGCCGCGCGTTGCCCGAGCCTGCCCGATACTGCTGTTCAGCCCTTGCAGCGATTCAGCCTACTTCTAGGCAATTCCATGGGGCCCTGCAGGCTCACACATTCACAGCTACACGGGAGGTGAATAAAGGCCGGAGAGGAAGCCAGACAGGATTTGCTTCTTTTGCTTGCACCACAATGCAGTGCTGAAAGAGGAGGAATCTACATAAAAACGCCTTCCTGGCAACGCCCAAATGCCCTGCTGCCATGCAGATAAACACTGGCAGCGGCAGCAAGTGCATGCCCACAGCCACCCCTTGTTCCTTCACACCTTGTATCAGCTGTAATCCAGTCCAGTCCAGTGCTGCCTGCTGAGCAGCACTGACCAACACTGCCTGGGCCCAGGCTTTTATCTCTGAGGCCCCATTATGATGTCAGAAAGCTGGCTCTGGAATCCTGAGGGCTCCACTATGACACGTGCAAAGTTCCGTCTGAACTTTATATAAGACGGTGAGGCTCAGTCAGTCACTCAGTGTTGCCTGAGAGGGCAACACTGCAACAGCCGGCCGCCAGGCTGTCTTTTTTTTGCACAGCTAGTTGCCTCCAGGAGGCCACAAGAGGGAGACAAGGGACTGCAAAATGGAAAATAGGCATCCACCAACTTTACAGACAACTTCTCCTTGCTCCTACAACCTCCATCCTTGCACAGTTTGTTATTCTTCTAGGTAACATAGTAACAAATCCAAATTGCTGCTCTCTTTGTAGGCAAGCAAGGCTTTGTTGCAACTGCAATTCTTACTTCTTCTTGAAATGTAGGGACGACAGTACATTCCATCACATCCATCTAGTGTACACAGGTAGGTCCATTGTGGCGGGCAGGCGAGCGGGCGGGCTGCTTTATTGGCTGTTTGCTGTTCCCCTACTCCACTCCACTATTTGACTGTTGTGCTGCATCAATCAATCAATCAATCAATCAATCAATCAATCAATCAATCAATCAATCAATCAGTGGCTGGCTCAGGTGCAGCTCTTTAACTTACCTAAAAGGGAGGGCGGAGAGAAGACAAGGAAGGTGAATGAGGTGTTCCAATGTGAAATGCCGGAAACACAGAAACACAGACGACACACAACAAGAGGTGGCAATCTATTCATTAATTGCATTTAATCAATGAGCTCATTATCACTCATGCATTGTCCAACAGGTGTTGAAATAATGGGATAAAAAGGGGAGATCCCTTCAGAAAGACAGAAACAATAGCAAAGACAAAAAACACTTTTGGAATCTGCTTTTAGTCAACACATAAGGAAAGGGTGCACCGGTCCTGGAAATACTGCAATACCAGGTCAATGCGTGGAGTGGACAGAGCAAGCTCTATTTCCATCTCCCTGTTCTAAAAATCCATTTAATATATGGTCCCCAGATAGGGGACGTATCAGATATTAAACTGATAAGAACAGATACTACACTTGATCTTAGCCAAAAGGCCGAGAAGCGATAACCCGAACGGGCCGCGCGTTGCCCGAGCCTGCCCGATACTGCTGTTCAGCCCTTGCAGCGATTCAGCCTACTTCTAGGCAATTCCATGGGGCCCTGCAGGCTCACACACTCACAGCTACACGGGAGGTGAATAAAGGCCGGAGAGGAAGCCAGACAGGATTTGCTTCTTTTGCTTGCACCACAATGCAGTGCTGAAAGAGGAGGAATCTACATAAAAACGCCTTCCTGGCAACGCCCAAATGCCCTGCTGCCATGCAGATAAAAACTGGCAGCGGCAGCAAGTGCATGCCCACAGCCACCCCTTGTTCCTTCACACCTTGTATCAGCTGTAATCCAGTCCAGTCCAGTGCTGCCTGCTGAGCAGCACTGACCAACACTGCCTGGGCCCAGGCTTTTATCTCTGAGGCCCCATTATGATGTCAGAAAGCTGGCTCTGGAATCCTGAGGGCTCCACTATGACACGTGCAAAGTTCCGTCTGAACTTTATATAAGACGGTGAGGCTCAGTCAGTCACTCAGTGTTGCCTGAGAGGGCAACACTGCAACAGCCGGCCGCCAGGCTGTCTTTTTTTTGCACAGCTAGTTGCCTCCAGGAGGCCACAAGAGGGAGACAAGGGACTGCAAAATGGAAAATAGGCATCCACCAACTTTACAGACAACTTCTCCTTGCTCCTACAACCTCCATCCTTGCACAGTTTGTTATTCTTCTAGGTAACATAGTAACAAATCCAAATTGCTGCTCTCTTTGTAGGCAAGCAAGGCTTTGTTGCAACTGCAATTCTTACTTCTTCTTGAAATGTAGGGACGACAGTACATTCCATCACATCCATCTAGTGTACACAGGTAGGTCCATTGTGGCGGGCAGGCGAGCGGGCGGGCTGCTTTATTGGCTGTTTGCTGTTCCCCTACTCCACTCCACTATTTGACTGTTGTGCTGCATCAATCAATCAATCAATCAATCAATCAATCAATCAATCAATCAATCAGTGGCTGGCTCAGGTGCAGCTCTTTAACTTACCTAAAAGGGAGGGCGGAGAGAAGACAAGGAAGGTGAATGAGGTGTTCCAATGTGAAATGCCGGAAACACAGAAACACAGACGACACACAACAAGAGGTGGCAATCTATTCATTAATTGCATTTAATCAATGAGCTCATTATCACTCATGCATTGTCCAACAGGTGTTGAAATAATGGGATAAAAAGGGGAGATCCCTTCAGAAAGACAGAAACAATAGCAAAGACAAAAAACACTTTTGGAATCTGCTTTTAGTCAACACATAAGGAAAGGGTGCACCGGTCCTGGAAATACTGCAATACCAGGTCAATGCGTGGAGTGGACAGAGCAAGCTCTATTTCCATCTCCCTGTTCTAAAAATCCATTTAATATATGGTCCCCAGATAGGGGACGTATCAGATATTAAACTGATAAGAACAGATACTACACTTGATCTTAGCCAAAAGGCCGAGAAGCGATAACCCGAACGGGCCGCGCGTTGCCCGAGCCTGCCCGATACTGCTGTTCAGCCCTTGCAGCGATTCAGCCTACTTCTAGGCAATTCCATGGGGCCCTGCAGGCTCACACACTCACAGCTACACGGGAGGTGAATAAAGGCCGGAGAGGAAGCCAGACAGGATTTGCTTCTTTTGCTTGCACCACAATGCAGTGCTGAAAGAGGAGGAATCTACATAAAAACGCCTTCCTGGCAACGCCCAAATGCCCTGCTGCCATGCAGATAAAAACTGGCAGCGGCAGCAAGTGCATGCCCACAGCCACCCCTTGTTCCTTCACACCTTGTATCAGCTGTAATCCAGTCCAGTCCAGTGCTGCCTGTTGAGCAGCACTGACCAACACTGCCTGGGCCCAGGCTTTTATCTCTGAGGCCCCATTATGATGTCAGAAAGCTGGCTCTGGAATCCTGAGGGCTCCACTATGACACGTGCAAAGTTCCGTCTGAACTTTATATAAGACGGTGAGGCTCAGTCAGTCACTCAGTGTTGCCTGAGAGGGCAACACTGCAACAGCCGGCCGCCAGGCTGTCTTTTTTTTGCACAGCTAGTTGCCTCCAGGAGGCCACAAGAGGGAGACAAGGGACTGCAAAATGGAAAATAGGCATCCACCAACTTTACAGACAACTTCTCCTTGCTCCTACAACCTCCATCCTTGCACAGTTTGTTATTCTTCTAGGTAACATAGTAACAAATCCAAATTGCTGCTCTCTTTGTAGGCAAGCAAGGCTTTGTTGCAACTGCAATTCTTACTTCTTCTTGAAATGTAGGGACGACAGTACATTCCATCACATCCATCTAGTGTACACAGGTAGGTCCATTGTGGCGGGCAGGCGAGCGGGCGGGCTGCTTTATTGGCTGTTTGCTGTTCCCCTACTCCACTCCACTATTTGACTGTTGTGCTGCATCAATCAATCAATCAATCAATCAATCAATCAATCAATCAATCAATCAATCAATCAATCAATCAATCAATGGCTGGCTCAGGTGCAGCTCTTTAACTTACCTAAAAGGGAGGGCGGAGAGAAGACAAGGAAGGTGAATGAGGTGTTCCAATGTGAAATGCCGGAAACACAGAAACACAGACGACACACAACAAGAGGTGGCAATCTATTCATTAATTGCATTTAATCAATGAGCTCATTATCACTCATGCATTGTCCAACAGGTGTTGAAATAATGGGATTAAAAGGGGAGATCCCTTCAGAAAGACAGAAACAATAGCAAAGACAAAAAACACTTTTGGAATCTGCTTTTAGTCAACACATAAGGAAAGGGTGCACCGGTCCTGGAAATACTGCAATACCAGGTCAATGCGTGGAGTGGACAGAGCAAGCTCTATTTCCATCTCCCTGTTCTAAAAATCCATTTAATATATGGTCCCCAGATAGGGGACGTATCAGATATTAAACTGATAAGAACAGATACTACACTTGATCTTAGCCAAAAGGCCGAGAAGCGATAACCCGAACGGGCCGCGCGTTGCCCGAGCCTGCCCGATACTGCTGTTCAGCCCTTGCAGCGATTCAGCCTACTTCTAGGCAATTCCATGGGGCCCTGCAGGCTCACACACTCACAGCTACACGGGAGGTGAATAAAGGCCGGAGAGGAAGCCAGACAGGATTTGCTTCTTTTGCTTGCACCACAATGCAGTGCTGAAAGAGGAGGAATCTACATAAAAACGCCTTCCTGGCAACGCCCAAATGCCCTGCTGCCATGCAGATAAACACTGGCAGCGGCAGCAAGTGCATGCCCACAGCCACCCCTTGTTCCTTCACACCTTGTATCAGCTGTAATCCAGTCCAGTCCAGTGCTGCCTGCTGAGCAGCACTGACCAACACTGCCTGGGCCCAGGCTTTTATCTCTGAGGCCCCATTATGATGTCAGAAAGCTGGCTCTGGAATCCTGAGGGCTCCACTATGACACGTGCAAAGTTCCGTCTGAACTTTATATAAGACGGTGAGGCTCAGTCAGTCACTCAGTGTTGCCTGAGAGGGCAACACTGCAACAGCCGGCCGCCAGGCTGTCTTTTTTTTGCACAGCTAGTTGCCTCCAGGAGGCCACAAGAGGGAGACAAGGGACTGCAAAATGGAAAATAGGCATCCACCAACTTTACAGACAACTTCTCCTTGCTCCTACAACCTCCATCCTTGCACAGTTTGTTATTCTTCTAGGTAACATAGTAACAAATCCAAATTGCTGCTCTCTTTGTAGGCAAGCAAGGCTTTGTTGCAACTGCAATTCTTACTTCTTCTTGAAATGTAGGGACGACAGTACATTCCATCACATCCATCTAGTGTACACAGGTAGGTCCATTGTGGCGGGCAGGCGAGCGGGCGGGCTGCTTTATTGGCTGTTTGCTGTTCCCCTACTCCACTCCACTATTTGACTGTTGTGCTGCATCAATCAATCAATCAATCAATCAATCAATCAATCAATCAATCAATCAATCAATCAATGGCTGGCTCAGGTGCAGCTCTTTAACTTACCTAAAAGGGAGGGCGGAGAGAAGACAAGGAAGGTGAATGAGGTGTTCCAATGTGAAATGCCGGAAACACAGAAACACAGACGACACACAACAAGAGGTGGCAATCTATTCATTAATTGCATTTAATCAATGAGCTCATTATCACTCATGCATTGTCCAACAGGTGTTGAAATAATGGGATTAAAAGGGGAGATCCCTTCAGAAAGACAGAAACAATAGCAAAGACAAAAAACACTTTTGGAATCTGCTTTTAGTCAACACATAAGGAAAGGGTGCACCGGTCCTGGAAATACTGCAATACCAGGTCAATGCGTGGAGTGGACAGAGCAAGCTCTATTTCCATCTCCCTGTTCTAAAAATCCATTTAATATATGGTCCCCAGATAGGGGACGTATCAGATATTAAACTGATAAGAACAGATACTACACTTGATCTTAGCCAAAAGGCCGAGAAGCGATAACCCGAACGGGCCGCGCGTTGCCCGAGCCTGCCCGATACTGCTGTTCAGCCCTTGCAGCGATTCAGCCTACTTCTAGGCAATTCCATGGGGCCCTGCAGGCTCACACACTCACAGCTACACGGGAGGTGAATAAAGGCCGGAGAGGAAGCCAGACAGGATTTGCTTCTTTTGCTTGCACCACAATGCAGTGCTGAAATAGGAGGAATCTACATAAAAATGCCTTCCTGGCAACGCCCAAATGCCCTGCTGCCATGCAGATAAACACTGGCAGCGGCAGCAAGTGCATGCCCACAGCCACCCCTTGTTCCTTCACACCTTGTATCAGCTGTAATCCAGTCCAGTCCAGTGCTGCCTGCTGAGCAGCACTGACCAACACTGCCTGGGCCCAGGCTTTTATCTCTGAGGCCCCATTATGATGTCAGAAAGCTGGCTCTGGAATCCTGAGGGCTCCACTATGACACGTGCAAAGTTCCGTCTGAACTTTATATAAGACGGTGAGGCTCAGTCAGTCACTCAGTGTTGCCTGAGAGGGCAACACTGCAACAGCCGGCCGCCAGGCTGTCTTTTTTTTGCACAGCTAGTTGCCTCCAGGAGGCCACAAGAGGGAGACAAGGGACTGCAAAATGGAAAATAGGCATCCACCAACTTTACAGACAACTTCTCCTTGCTCCTACAACCTCCATCCTTGCACATTTTGTTATTCTTCTAGGTAACATAGTAACAAATCCAAATTGCTGCTCTCTTTGTAGGCAAGCAAGGCTTTGTTGCAACTGCAATTCTTACTTCTTCTTGAAATGTAGGGACGACAGTACATTCCATCACATCCATCTAGTGTACACAGGTAGGTCCATTGTGGCGGGCAGGCGAGCGGGCGGGCTGCTTTATTGGCTGTTTGCTGTTCCCCTACTCCACTCCACTATTTGACTGTTGTGCTGCATCAATCAATCAATCAATCAATCAATCAATCAATCAATCAATCAATCAATCAATCAGTGGCTGGCTCAGGTGCAGCTCTTTAACTTACCTAAAAGGGAGGGCGGAGAGAAGACAAGGAAGGTGAATGAGGTGTTCCAACGTGAAATGCCGGAAACACAGAAACACAGACGACACACAACAAGAGGTGGCAATCTATTCATTAATTGCATTTAATCAATGAGCTCATTATCACTCATGCATTGTCCAACAGGTGTTGAAATAATGGGATTAAAAGGGGAGATCCCTTCAGAAAGACAGAAACAATAGCAAAGACAAAAAACACTTTTGGAATCTGCTTTTAGTCAACACATAAGGAAAGGGTGCACCGGTCCTGGAAATACTGCAATACCAGGTCAATGCGTGGAGTGGACAGAGCAAGCTCTATTTCCATCTCCCTGTTCTAAAAATCCATTTAATATATGGTCCCCAGATAGGGGACGTATCAGATATTAAACTGATAAGAACAGATACTACACTTGATCTTAGCCAAAAGGCCGAGAAGCGATAACCCGAACGGGCCGCGCGTTGCCCGAGCCTGCCCGATACTGCTGTTCAGCCCTTGCAGCGATTCAGCCTACTTCTAGGCAATTCCATGGGGCCCTGCAGGCTCACACACTCACAGCTACACGGGAGGTGAATAAAGGCCGGAGAGGAAGCCAGACAGGATTTGCTTCTTTTGCTTGCACCACAATGCAGTGCTGAAAGAGGAGGAATCTACATAAAAACGCCTTCCTGGCAACGCCCAAATGCCCTGCTGCCATGCAGATAAACACTGGCAGCGGCAGCAAGTGCATGCCCACAGCCACCCCTTGTTCCTTCACACCTTGTATCAGCTGTAATCCAGTCCAGTCCAGTGCTGCCTGCTGAGCAGCACTGACCAACACTGCCTGGGCCCAGGCTTTTATCTCTGAGGCCCCATTATGATGTCAGAAAGCTGGCTCTGGAATCCTGAGGGCTCCACTATGACACGTGCAAAGTTCCGTCTGAACTTTATATAAGACGGTGAGGCTCAGTCAGTCACTCAGTGTTGCCTGAGAGGGCAACACTGCAACAGCCGGCCGCCAGGCTGTCTTTTTTTTGCACAGCTAGTTGCCTCCAGGAGGCCACAAGAGGGAGACAAGGGACTGCAAAATGGAAAATAGGCATCCACCAACTTTACAGACAACTTCTCCTTGCTCCTACAACCTCCATCCTTGCACAGTTTGTTATTCTTCTAGGTAACATAGTAACAAATCCAAATTGCTGCTCTCTTTGTAGGCAAGCAAGGCTTTGTTGCAACTGCAATTCTTACTTCTTCTTGAAATGTAGGGACGACAGTACATTCCATCACATCCATCTAGTGTACACAGGTAGGTCCATTGTGGCGGGCAGGCGAGCGGGCGGGCTGCTTTATTGGCTGTTTGCTGTTCCCCTACTCCACTCCACTATTTGACTGTTGTGCTGCATCAATCAATCAATCAATCAATCAATCAATCAATCAATCAATCAATCAATCAATCAATCAATCAATCAGTGGCTGGCTCAGGTGCAGCTCTTTAACTTACCTAAAAGGGAGGGCGGAGAGAAGACAAGGAAGGTGAATGAGGTGTTCCAATGTGAAATGCCGGAAACACAGAAACACAGACGACACACAACAAGAGGTGGCAATCTATTCATTAATTGCATTTAATCAATGAGCTCATTATCACTCATGCATTGTCCAACAGGTGTTGAAATAATGGGATTAAAAGGGGAGATCCCTTCAGAAAGACAGAAACAATAGCAAAGACAAAAAACACTTTTGGAATCTGCTTTTAGTCAACACATAAGGAAAGGGTGCACCGGTCCTGGAAATACTGCAATACCAGGTCAATGCGTGGAGTGGACAGAGCAAGCTCTATTTCCATCTCCCTGTTCTAAAAATCCATTTAATATATGGTCCCCAGATAGGGGACGTATCAGATATTAAACTGATAAGAACAGATACTACACTTGATCTTAGCCAAAAGGCCGAGAAGCGATAACCCGAACGGGCCGCGCGTTGCCCGAGCCTGCCCGATACTGCTGTTCAGCCCTTGCAGCGATTCAGCCTACTTCTAGGCAATTCCATGGGGCCCTGCAGGCTCACACACTCACAGCTACACGGGAGGTGAATAAAGGCCGGAGAGGAAGCCAGACAGGATTTGCTTCTTTTGCTTGCACCACAATGCAGTGCTGAAAGAGGAGGAATCTACATAAAAACGCCTTCCTGGCAACGCCCAAATGCCCTGCTGCCATGCAGATAAACACTGGCAGCGGCAGCAAGTGCATGCCCACAGCCACCCCTTGTTCCTTCACACCTTGTATCAGCTGTAATCCAGTCCAGTCCAGTGCTGCCTGCTGAGCAGCACTGACCAACACTGCCTGGGCCCAGGCTTTTATCTCTGAGGCCCCATTATGATGTCAGAAAGCTGGCTCTGGAATCCTGAGGGCTCCACTATGACACGTGCAAAGTTCCGTCTGAACTTTATATAAGACGGTGAGGCTCAGTCAGTCACTCAGTGTTGCCTGAGAGGGCAACACTGCAACAGCCGGCCGCCAGGCTGTCTTTTTTTTGCACAGCTAGTTGCCTCCAGGAGGCCACAAGAGGGAGACAAGGGACTGCAAAATGGAAAATAGGCATCCACCAACTTTACAGACAACTTCTCCTTGCTCCTACAACCTCCATCCTTGCACAGTTTGTTATTCTTCTAGGTAACATAGTAACAAATCCAAATTGCTGCTCTCTTTGTAGGCAAGCAAGGCTTTGTTGCAACTGCAATTCTTACTTCTTCTTGAAATGTAGGGACGACAGTACATTCCATCACATCCATCTAGTGTACACAGGTAGGTCCATTGTGGCGGGCAGGCGAGCGGGCGGGCTGCTTTATTGGCTGTTTGCTGTTCCCCTACTCCACTCCACTATTTGACTGTTGTGCTGCATCAATCAATCAATCAATCAATCAATCAATCAATCAATCAATCAGTGGCTGGCTCAGGTGCAGCTCTTTAACTTACCTAAAAGGGAGGGCGGAGAGAAGACAAGGAAGGTGAATGAGGTGTTCCAATGTGAAATGCCGGAAACACAGAAACACAGACGACACACAACAAGAGGTGGCAATCTATTCATTAATTGCATTTAATCAATGAGCTCATTATCACTCATGCATTGTCCAACAGGTGTTGAAATAATGGGATTAAAAGGGGAGATCCCTTCAGAAAGACAGAAACAATAGCAAAGACAAAAAACACTTTTGGAATCTGCTTTTAGTCAACACATAAGGAAAGGGTGCACCGGTCCTGGAAATACTGCAATACCAGGTCAATGCGTGGAGTGGACAGAGCAAGCTCTATTTCCATCTCCCTGTTCTAAAAATCCATTTAATATATGGTCCCCAGATAGGGGACGTATCAGATATTAAACTGATAAGAACAGATACTACACTTGATCTTAGCCAAAAGGCCGAGAAGCGATAACCCGAACGGGCCGCGCGTTGCCCGAGCCTGCCCGATACTGCTGTTCAGCCCTTGCAGCGATTCAGCCTACTTCTAGGCAATTCCATGGGGCCCTGCAGGCTCACACACTCACAGCTACACGGGAGGTGAATAAAGGCCGGAGAGGAAGCCAGACAGGATTTGCTTCTTTTGCTTGCACCACAATGCAGTGCTGAAAGAGGAGGAATCTACATAAAAACGCCTTCCTGGCAACGCCCAAATGCCCTGCTGCCATGCAGATAAACACTGGCAGCGGCAGCAAGTGCATGCCCACAGCCACCCCTTGTTCCTTCACACCTTGTATCAGCTGTAATCCAGTCCAGTCCAGTGCTGCCTGCTGAGCAGCACTGACCAACACTGCCTGGGCCCAGGCTTTTATCTCTGAGGCCCCATTATGATGTCAGAAAGCTGGCTCTGGAATCCTGAGGGCTCCACTATGACACGTGCAAAGTTCCGTCTGAACTTTATATAAGACGGTGAGGCTCAGTCAGTCACTCAGTGTTGCCTGAGAGGGCAACACTGCAACAGCCGGCCGCCAGGCTGTCTTTTTTTTGCACAGCTAGTTGCCTCCAGGAGGCCACAAGAGGGAGACAAGGGACTGCAAAATGGAAAATAGGCATCCACCAACTTTACAGACAACTTCTCCTTGCTCCTACAACCTCCATCCTTGCACAGTTTGTTATTCTTCTAGGTAACATAGTAACAAATCCAAATTGCTGCTCTCTTTGTAGGCAAGCAAGGCTTTGTTGCAACTGCAATTCTTACTTCTTCTTGAAATGTAGGGACGACAGTACATTCCATCACATCCATCTAGTGTACACAGGTAGGTCCATTGTGGCGGGCAGGCGAGCGGGCGGGCTGCTTTATTGGCTGTTTGCTGTTCCCCTACTCCACTCCACTATTTGACTGTTGTGCTGCATCAATCAATCAATCAATCAATCAATCAATCAATCAATCAATCAATCAATCAATCAGTGGCTGGCTCAGGTGCAGCTCTTTAACTTACCTAAAAGGGAGGGCGGAGAGAAGACAAGGAAGGTGAATGAGGTGTTCCAATGTGAAATGCCGGAAACACAGAAACACAGACGACACACAACAAGAGGTGGCAATCTATTCATTAATTGCATTTAATCAATGAGCTCATTATCACTCATGCATTGTCCAACAGGTGTTGAAATAATGGGATTAAAAGGGGAGATCCCTTCAGAAAGACAGAAACAATAGCAAAGACAAAAAACACTTTTGGAATCTGCTTTTAGTCAACACATAAGGAAAGGGTGCACCGGTCCTGGAAATACTGCAATACCAGGTCAATGCGTGGAGTGGACAGAGCAAGCTCTATTTCCATCTCCCTGTTCTAAAAATCCATTTAATATATGGTCCCCAGATAGGGGACGTATCAGATATTAAACTGATAAGAACAGATACTACACTTGATCTTAGCCAAAAGGCCGAGAAGCGATAACCCGAACGGGCCGCGCGTTGCCCGAGCCTGCCCGATACTGCTGTTCAGCCCTTGCAGCGATTCAGCCTACTTCTAGGCAATTCCATGGGGCCCTGCAGGCTCACACACTCACAGCTACACGGGAGGTGAATAAAGGCCGGAGAGGAAGCCAGACAGGATTTGCTTCTTTTGCTTGCACCACAATGCAGTGCTGAAAGAGGAGGAATCTACATAAAAACGCCTTCCTGGCAACGCCCAAATGCCCTGCTGCCATGCAGATAAACACTGGCAGCGGCAGCAAGTGCATGCCCACAGCCACCCCTTGTTCCTTCACACCTTGTATCAGCTGTAATCCAGTCCAGTCCAGTGCTGCCTGCTGAGCAGCACTGACCAACACTGCCTGGGCCCAGGCTTTTATCTCTGAGGCCCCATTATGATGTCAGAAAGCTGGCTCTGGAATCCTGAGGGCTCCACTATGACACGTGCAAAGTTCCGTCTGAACTTTATATAAGACGGTGAGGCTCAGTCAGTCACTCAGTGTTGCCTGAGAGGGCAACACTGCAACAGCCGGCCGCCAGGCTGTCTTTTTTTTGCACAGCTAGTTGCCTCCAGGAGGCCACAAGAGGGAGACAAGGGACTGGAAAATGGAAAATAGGCATCCACCAACTTTACAGACAACTTCTCCTTGCTCCTACAACCTCCATCCTTGCACAGTTTGTTATTCTTCTAGGTAACATAGTAACAAATCCAAATTGCTGCTCTCTTTGTAGGCAAGCAAGGCTTTGTTGCAACTGCAATTCTTACTTCTTCTTGAAATGTAGGGACGACAGTACATTCCATCACATCCATCTAGTGTACACAGGTAGGTCCATTGTGGCGGGCAGGCGAGCGGGCGGGCTGCTTTATTGGCTGTTTGCTGTTCCCCTACTCCACTCCACTATTTGACTGTTGTGCTGCATCAATCAATCAATCAATCAATCAATCAATCAATCAATCAATCAATCAATCAATCAGTGGCTGGCTCAGGTGCAGCTCTTTAACTTACCTAAAAGGGAGGGCGGAGAGAAGACAAGGAAGGTGAATGAGGTGTTCCAATGTGAAATGCCGGAAACACAGAAACACAGACGACACACAACAAGAGGTGGCAATCTAGTCATTAATTGCATTTAATCAATGAGCTCATTATCACTCATGCATTGTCCAACAGGTGTTGAAATAATGGGATTAAAAGGGGAGATCCCTTCAGAAAGACAGAAACAATAGCAAAGACAAAAAACACTTTTGGAATCTGCTTTTAGTCAACACATAAGGAAAGGGTGCACCGGTCCTGGAAATACTGCAATACCAGGTCAATGCGTGGAGTGGACAGAGCAAGCTCTATTTCCATCTCCCTGTTCTAAAAATCCATTTAATATATGGTCCCCAGATAGGGGACGTATCAGATATTAAACTGATAAGAACAGATACTACACTTGATCTTAGCCAAAAGGCCGAGAAGCGATAACCCGAACGGGCCGCGCGTTGCCCGAGCCTGCCCGATACTGCTGTTCAGCCCTTGCAGCGATTCAGCCTACTTCTAGGCAATTCCATGGGGCCCTGCAGGCTCACACACTCACAGCTACACGGGAGGTGAATAAAGGCCGGAGAGGAAGCCAGACAGGATTTGCTTCTTTTGCTTGCACCACAATGCAGTGCTGAAAGAGGAGGAATCTACATAAAAACGCCTTCCTGGCAACGCCCAAATGCCCTGCTGCCATGCAGATAAACACTGGCAGCGGCAGCAAGTGCATGCCCACAGCCACCCCTTGTTCCTTCACACCTTGTATCAGCTGTAATCCAGTCCAGTCCAGTGCTGCCTGCTGAGCAGCACTGACCAACACTGCCTGGGCCCAGGCTTTTATCTCTGAGGCCCCATTATGATGTCAGAAAGCTGGCTCTGGAATCCTGAGGGCTCCACTATGACACGTGCAAAGTTCCGTCTGAACTTTATATAAGACGGTGAGGCTCAGTCAGTCACTCAGTGTTGCCTGAGAGGGCAACACTGCAACAGCCGGCCGCCAGGCTGTCTTTTTTTTGCACAGCTAGTTGCCTCCAGGAGGCCACAAGAGGGAGACAAGGGACTGCAAAATGGAAAATAGGCATCCACCAACTTTACAGACAACTTCTCCTTGCTCCTACAACCTCCATCCTTGCACAGTTTGTTATTCTTCTAGGTAACATAGTAACAAATCCAAATTGCTGCTCTCTTTGTAGGCAAGCAAGGCTTTGTTGCAACTGCAATTCTTACTTCTTCTTGAAATGTAGGGACGACAGTACATTCCATCACATCCATCTAGTGTACACAGGTAGGTCCATTGTGGCGGGCAGGCGAGCGGGCGGGCTGCTTTATTGGCTGTTTGCTGTTCCCCTACTCCACTCCACTATTTGACTGTTGTGCTGCATCAATCAATCAATCAATCAATCAATCAATCAATCAATCAATCAATCAATCAATCAGTGGCTGGCTCAGGTGCAGCTCTTTAACTTACCTAAAAGGGAGGGCGGAGAGAAGACAAGGAAGGTGAATGAGGTGTTCCAATGTGAAATGCCGGAAACACAGAAACACAGACGACACACAACAAGAGGTGGCAATCTATTCATTAATTGCATTTAATCAATGAGCTCATTATCACTCATGCATTGTCCAACAGGTGTTGAAATAATGGGATTAAAAGGGGAGATCCCTTCAGAAAGACAGAAACAATAGCAAAGACAAAAAACACTTTTGGAATCTGCTTTTAGTCAACACATAAGGAAAGGGTGCACCGGTCCTGGAAATACTGCAATACCAGGTCAATGCGTGGAGTGGACAGAGCAAGCTCTATTTCCATCTCCCTGTTCTAAAAATCCATTTAATATATGGTCCCCAGATAGGGGACGTATCAGATATTAAACTGATAAGAACAGATACTACACTTGATCTTAGCCAAAAGGCCGAGAAGCGATAACCCGAACGGGCCGCGCGTTGCCCGAGCCTGCCCGATACTGCTGTTCAGCCCTTGCAGCGATTCAGCCTACTTCTAGGCAATTCCATGGGGCCCTGCAGGCTCACACACTCACAGCTACACGGGAGGTGAATAAAGGCCGGAGAGGAAGCCAGACAGGATTTGCTTCTTTTGCTTGCACCACAATGCAGTGCTGAAAGAGGAGGAATCTACATAAAAACGCCTTCCTGGCAACGCCCAAATGCCCTGCTGCCATGCAGATAAACACTGGCAGCGGCAGCAAGTGCATGCCCACAGCCACCCCTTGTTCCTTCACACCTTGTATCAGCTGTAATCCAGTCCAGTCCAGTGCTGCCTGCTGAGCAGCACTGACCAACACTGCCTGGGCCCAGGCTTTTATCTCTGAGGCCCCATTATGATGTCAGAAAGCTGGCTCTGGAATCCTGAGGGCTCCACTATGACACGTGCAAAGTTCCGTCTGAACTTTATATAAGACGGTGAGGCTCAGTCAGTCACTCAGTGTTGCCTGAGAGGGCAACACTGCAACAGCCGGCCGCCAGGCTGTCTTTTTTTTGCACAGCTAGTTGCCTCCAGGAGGCCACAAGAGGGAGACAAGGGACTGCAAAATGGAAAATAGGCATCCACCAACTTTACAGACAACTTCTCCTTGCTCCTACAACCTCCATCCTTGCACAGTTTGTTATTCTTCTAGGTAACATAGTAACAAATCCAAATTGCTGCTCTCTTTGTAGGCAAGCAAGGCTTTGTTGCAACTGCAATTCTTACTTCTTCTTGAAATGTAGGGACGACAGTACATTCCATCACATCCATCTAGTGTACACAGGTAGGTCCATTGTGGCGGGCAGGCGAGCGGGCGGGCTGCTTTATTGGCTGTTTGCTGTTCCCCTACTCCACTCCACTATTTGACTGTTGTGCTGCATCAATCAATCAATCAATCAATCAATCAATCAATCAATCAATCAATCAATCAATCAGTGGCTGGCTCAGGTGCAGCTCTTTAACTTACCTAAAAGGGAGGGCGGAGAGAAGACAAGGAAGGTGAATGAGGTGTTCCAATGTGAAATGCCGGAAACACAGAAACACAGACGACACACAACAAGAGGTGGCAATCTATTCATTAATTGCATTTAATCAATGAGCTCATTATCACTCATGCATTGTCCAACAGGTGTTGAAATAATGGGATTAAAAGGGGAGATCCCTTCAGAAAGACAGAAACAATAGCAAAGACAAAAAACACTTTTGGAATCTGCTTTTAGTCAACACATAAGGAAAGGGTGCACCGGTCCTGGAAATACTGCAATACCAGGTCAATGCGTGGAGTGGACAGAGCAAGCTCTATTTCCATCTCCCTGTTCTAAAAATCCATTTAATATATGGTCCCCAGATAGGGGACGTATCAGATATTAAACTGATAAGAACAGATACTACACTTGATCTTAGCCAAAAGGCCGAGAAGCGATAACCCGAACGGGCCGCGCGTTGCCCGAGCCTGCCCGATACTGCTGTTCAGCCCTTGCAGCGATTCAGCCTACTTCTAGGCAATTCCATGGGGCCCTGCAGGCTCACACACTCACAGCTACACGGGAGGTGAATAAAGGCCGGAGAGGAAGCCAGACAGGATTTGCTTCTTTTGCTTGCACCACAATGCAGTGCTGAAAGAGGAGGAATCTACATAAAAACGCCTTCCTGGCAACGCCCAAATGCCCTGCTGCCATGCAGATAAACACTGGCAGCGGCAGCAAGTGCATGCCCACAGCCACCCCTTGTTCCTTCACACCTTGTATCAGCTGTAATCCAGTCCAGTCCAGTGCTGCCTGCTGAGCAGCACTGACCAACACTGCCTGGGCCCAGGCTTTTATCTCTGAGGCCCCATTATGATGTCAGAAAGCTGGCTCTGGAATCCTGAGGGCTCCACTATGACACGTGCAAAGTTCCGTCTGAACTTTATATAAGACGGTGAGGCTCAGTCAGTCACTCAGTGTTGCCTGAGAGGGCAACACTGCAACAGCCGGCCGCCAGGCTGTCTTTTTTTTGCACAGCTAGTTGCCTCCAGGAGGCCACAAGAGGGAGACAAGGGACTGCAAAATGGAAAATAGGCATCCACCAACTTTACAGACAACTTCTCCTTGCTCCTACAACCTCCATCCTTGCACAGTTTGTTATTCTTCTAGGTAACATAGTAACAAATCCAAATTGCTGCTCTCTTTGTAGGCAAGCAAGGCTTTGTTGCAACTGCAATTCTTACTTCTTCTTGAAATGTAGGGACGACAGTACATTCCATCACATCCATCTAGTGTACACAGGTAGGTCCATTGTGGCGGGCAGGCGAGCGGGCGGGCTGCTTTATTGGCTGTTTGCTGTTCCCCTACTCCACTCCACTATTTGACTGTTGTGCTGCATCAATCAATCAATCAATCAATCAATCAATCAATCAATCAATCAATCAATCAATCAATCAGTGGCTGGCTCAGGTGCAGCTCTTTAACTTACCTAAAAGGGAGGGCGGAGAGAAGACAAGGAAGGTGAATGAGGTGTTCCAATGTGAAATGCCGGAAACACAGAAACACAGACGACACACAACAAGAGGTGGCAATCTATTCATTAATTGCATTTAATCAATGAGCTCATTATCACTCATGCATTGTCCAACAGGTGTTGAAATAATGGGATTAAAAGGGGAGATCCCTTCAGAAAGACAGAAACAATAGCAAAGACAAAAAACACTTTTGGAATCTGCTTTTAGTCAACACATAAGGAAAGGGTGCACCGGTCCTGGAAATACTGCAATACCAGGTCAATGCGTGGAGTGGACAGAGCAAGCTCTATTTCCATCTCCCTGTTCTAAAAATCCATTTAATATATGGTCCCCAGATAGGGGACGTATCAGATATTAAACTGATAAGAACAGATACTACACTTGATCTTAGCCAAAAGGCCGAGAAGCGATAACCCGAACGGGCCGCGCGTTGCCCGAGCCTGCCCGATACTGCTGTTCAGCCCTTGCAGCGATTCAGCCTACTTCTAGGCAATTCCATGGGGCCCTGCAGGCTCACACACTCACAGCTACACGGGAGGTGAATAAAGGCCGGAGAGGAAGCCAGACAGGATTTGCTTCTTTTGCTTGCACCACAATGCAGTGCTGAAAGAGGAGGAATCTACATAAAAACGCCTTCCTGGCAACGCCCAAATGCCCTGCTGCCATGCAGATAAACACTGGCAGCGGCAGCAAGTGCATGCCCACAGCCACCCCTTGTTCCTTCACACCTTGTATCAGCTGTAATCCAGTCCAGTCCAGTGCTGCCTGCTGAGCAGCACTGACCAACAGTGCCTGGGCCCAGGCTTTTATCTCTGAGGCCCCATTATGATGTCAGAAAGCTGGCTCTGGAATCCTGAGGGCTCCACTATGACACGTGCAAAGTTCCGTCTGAACTTTATATAAGACGGTGAGGCTCAGTCAGTCACTCAGTGTTGCCTGAGAGGGCAACACTGCAACAGCCGGCCGCCAGGCTGTCTTTTTTTTGCACAGCTAGTTGCCTCCAGGAGGCCACAAGAGGGAGACAAGGGACTGCAAAATGGAAAATAGGCATCCACCAACTTTACAGACAACTTCTCCTTGCTCCTACAACCTCCATCCTTGCACAGTTTGTTATTCTTCTAGGTAACATAGTAACAAATCCAAATTGCTGCTCTCTTTGTAGGCAAGCAAGGCTTTGTTGCAACTGCAATTCTTACTTCTTCTTGAAATGTAGGGACGACAGTACATTCCATCACATCCATCTAGTGTACACAGGTAGGTCCATTGTGGCGGGCAGGCGAGCGGGCGGGCTGCTTTATTGGCTGTTTGCTGTTCCCCTACTCCACTCCACTATTTGACTGTTGTGCTGCATCAATCAATCAATCAATCAATCAATCAATCAATCAATCAATCAATCAGTGGCTGGCTCAGGTGCAGCTCTTTAACTTACCTAAAAGGGAGGGCGGAGAGAAGACAAGGAAGGTGAATGAGGTGTTCCAATGTGAAATGCCGGAAACACAGAAACACAGACGACACACAACAAGAGGTGGCAATCTATTCATTAATTGCATTTAATCAATGAGCTCATTATCACTCATGCATTGTCCAACAGGTGTTGAAATAATGGGATTAAAAGGGGAGATCCCTTCAGAAAGACAGAAACAATAGCAAAGACAAAAAACACTTTTGGAATCTGCTTTTAGTCAACACATAAGGAAAGGGTGCACCGGTCCTGGAAATACTGCAATACCAGGTCAATGCGTGGAGTGGACAGAGCAAGCTCTATTTCCATCTCCCTGTTCTAAAAATCCATTTAATATATGGTCCCCAGATAGGGGACGTATCAGATATTAAACTGATAAGAACAGATACTACACTTGATCTTAGCCAAAAGGCCGAGAAGCGATAACCCGAACGGGCCGCGCGTTGCCCGAGCCTGCCCGATACTGCTGTTCAGCCCTTGCAGCGATTCAGCCTACTTCTAGGCAATTCCATGGGGCCCTGCAGGCTCACACACTCACAGCTACACGGGAGGTGAATAAAGGCCGGAGAGGAAGCCAGACAGGATTTGCTTCTTTTGCTTGCACCACAATGCAGTGCTGAAAGAGGAGGAATCTACATAAAAACGCCTTCCTGGCAACGCCCAAATGCCCTGCTGCCATGCAGATAAACACTGGCAGCGGCAGCAAGTGCATGCCCACAGCCACCCCTTGTTCCTTCACACCTTGTATCAGCTGTAATCCAGTCCAGTCCAGTGCTGCCTGCTGAGCAGCACTGACCAACACTGCCTGGGCCCAGGCTTTTATCTCTGAGGCCCCATTATGATGTCAGAAAGCTGGCTCTGGAATCCTGAGGGCTCCACTATGACACGTGCAAAGTTCCGTCTGAACTTTATATAAGACGGTGAGGCTCAGTCAGTCACTCAGTGTTGCCTGAGAGGGCAACACTGCAACAGCCGGCCGCCAGGCTGTCTTTTTTTTGCACAGCTAGTTGCCTCCAGGAGGCCACAAGAGGGAGACAAGGGACTGCAAAATGGAAAATAGGCATCCACCAACTTTACAGACAACTTCTCCTTGCTCCTACAACCTCCATCCTTGCACAGTTTGTTATTCTTCTAGGTAACATAGTAACAAATCCAAATTGCTGCTCTCTTTGTAGGCAAGCAAGGCTTTGTTGCAACTGCAATTCTTACTTCTTCTTGAAATGTAGGGACGACAGTACATTCCATCACATCCATCTAGTGTACACAGGTAGGTCCATTGTGGCGGGCAGGCGAGCGGGCAGGCTGCTTTATTGGCTGTTTGCTTTTTCCCATACTCCACTCCACTATTTGACTGTTGTGCTGCATCAATCAATCAATCAATCAATCAATCAATCAATCAATCAATCAATCAATCAATCAATCAGTGGCTGGCTCAGGTGCAGCTCTTTAACTTACCTAAAAGGGAGGGCGGAGAGAAGACAAGGAAGGTGAATGAGGTGTTCCAATGTGAAATGCCGGAAACACAGAAACACAGACGACACACAACAAGAGGTGGCAATCTATTCATTAATTGCATTTAATCAATGAGCTCATTATCACTCATGCATTGTCCAACAGGTGTTGAAATAATGGGATTAAAAGGGGAGATCCCTTCAGAAAGACAGAAACAATAGCAAAGACAAAAAACACTTTTGGAATCTGCTTTTAGTCAACACATAAGGAAAGGGTGCACCGGTCCTGGAAATACTGCAATACCAGGTCAATGCGTGGAGTGGACAGAGCAAGCTCTATTTCCATCTCCCTGTTCTAAAAATCCATTTAATATATGGTCCCCAGATAGGGGACGTATCAGATATTAAACTGATAAGAACAGATACTACACTTGATCTTAGCCAAAAGGCCGAGAAGCGATAACCCGAACGGGCCGCGCGTTGCCCGAGCCTGCCCGATACTGCTGTTCAGCCCTTGCAGCGATTCAGCCTACTTCTAGGCAATTCCATGGGGCCCTGCAGGCTCACACACTCACAGCTACACGGGAGGTGAATAAAGGCCGGAGAGGAAGCCAGACAGGATTTGCTTCTTTTGCTTGCACCACAATGCAGTGCTGAAAGAGGAGGAATCTACATAAAAACGCCTTCCTGGCAACGCCCAAATGCCCTGCTGCCATGCAGATAAACACTGGCAGCGGCAGCAAGTGCATGCCCACAGCCACCCCTTGTTCCTTCACACCTTGTATCAGCTGTAATCCAGTCCAGTCCAGTGCTGCCTGCTGAGCAGCACTGACCAACACTGCCTGGGCCCAGGCTTTTATCTCTGAGGCCCCATTATGATGTCAGAAAGCTGGCTCTGGAATCCTGAGGGCTCCACTATGACACGTGCAAAGTTCCGTCTGAACTTTATATAAGACGGTGAGGCTCAGTCAGTCACTCAGTGTTGCCTGAGAGGGCAACACTGCAACAGCCGGCCGCCAGGCTGTCTTTTTTTTGCACAGCTAGTTGCCTCCAGGAGGCCACAAGAGGGAGACAAGGGACTGCAAAATGGAAAATAGGCATCCACCAACTTTACAGACAACTTCTCCTGGCTCCTACAACCTCCATCCTTGCACAGTTTGTTATTCTTCTAGGTAACATAGTAACAAATCCAAATTGCTGCTCTCTTTGTAGGCAAGCAAGGCTTTGTTGCAACTGCAATTCTTACTTCTTCTTGAAATGTAGGGACGACAGTACATTCCATCACATCCATCTAGTGTACACAGGTAGGTCCATTGTGGCGGGCAGGCGAGCGGGCGGGCTGCTTTATTGGCTGTTTGCTGTTCCCCTACTCCACTCCACTATTTGACTGTTGTGCTGCATCAATCAATCAATCAATCAATCAATCAATCAATCAATCAATCAATCAATCAATCAATCAATCAGTGGCTGGCTCAGGTGCAGCTCTTTAACTTACCTAAAAGGGAGGGCGGAGAGAAGACAAGGAAGGTGAATGAGGTGTTCCAATGTGAAATGCCGGAAACACAGAAACACAGACGACACACAACAAGAGGTGGCAATCTATTCATTAATTGCATTTAATCAATGAGCTCATTATCACTCATGCATTGTCCAACAGGTGTTGAAATAATGGGATTAAAAGGGGAGATCCCTTCAGAAAGACAGAAACAATAGCAAAGACAAAAAACACTTTTGGAATCTGCTTTTAGTCAACACATAAGGAAAGGGTGCACCGGTCCTGGAAATACTGCAATACCAGGTCAATGCGTGGAGTGGACAGAGCAAGCTCTATTTCCATCTCCCTGTTCTAAAAATCCATTTAATATATGGTCCCCAGATAGGGGACGTATCAGATATTAAACTGATAAGAACAGATACTACACTTGATCTTAGCCAAAAGGCCGAGAAGCGATAACCCGAACGGGCCGCGCGTTGCCCGAGCCTGCCCGATACTGCTGTTCAGCCCTTGCAGCGATTCAGCCTACTTCTAGGCAATTCCATGGGGCCCTGCAGGCTCACACACTCACAGCTACACGGGAGGTGAATAAAGGCCGGAGAGGAAGCCAGACAGGATTTGCTTCTTTTGCTTGCACCACAATGCAGTGCTGAAAGAGGAGGAATCTACATAAAAACGCCTTCCTGGCAACGCCCAAATGCCCTGCTGCCATGCAGATAAACACTGGCAGCGGCAGCAAGTGCATGCCCACAGCCACCCCTTGTTCCTTCACACCTTGTATCAGCTGTAATCCAGTCCAGTCCAGTGCTGCCTGCTGAGCAGCACTGACCAACACTGCCTGGGCCCAGGCTTTTATCTCTGAGGCCCCATTATGATGTCAGAAAGCTGGCTCTGGAATCCTGAGGGCTCCACTATGACACGTGCAAAGTTCCGTCTGAACTTTATATAAGACGGTGAGGCTCAGTCAGTCACTCAGTGTTGCCTGAGAGGGCAACACTGCAACAGCCGGCCGCCAGGCTGTCTTTTTTTTGCACAGCTAGTTGCCTCCAGGAGGCCACAAGAGGGAGACAAGGGACTGCAAAATGGAAAATAGGCATCCACCAACTTTACAGACAACTTCTCCTTGCTCCTACAACCTCCATCCTTGCACAGTTTGTTATTCTTCTAGGTAACATAGTAACAAATCCAAATTGCTGCTCTCTTTGTAGGCAAGCAAGGCTTTGTTGCAACTGCAATTCTTACTTCTTCTTGAAATGTAGGGACGACAGTACATTCCATCACATCCATCTAGTGTACACAGGTAGGTCCATTGTGGCGGGCAGGCGAGCGGGCGGGCTGCTTTATTGGCTGTTTGCTGTTCCCCTACTCCACTCCACTATTTGACTGTTGTGCTGCATCAATCAATCAATCAATCAATCAATCAATCAATCAGTGGCTGGCTCAGGTGCAGCTCTTTAACTTACCTAAAAGGGAGGGCGGAGAGAAGACAAGGAAGGTGAATGAGGTGTTCCAATGTGAAATGCCGGAAACACAGAAACACAGACGACACACAACAAGAGGTGGCAATCTATTCATTAATTGCATTTAATCAATGAGCTCATTATCACTCATGCATTGTCCAACAGGTGTTGAAATAATGGGATTAAAAGGGGAGATCCCTTCAGAAAGACAGAAACAATAGCAAAGACAAAAAACACTTTTGGAATCTGCTTTTAGTCAACACATAAGGAAAGGGTGCACCGGTCCTGGAAATACTGCAATACCAGGTCAATGCGTGGAGTGGACAGAGCAAGCTCTATTTCCATCTCCCTGTTCTAAAAATCCATTTAATATATGGTCCCCAGATAGGGGACGTATCAGATATTAAACTGATAAGAACAGATACTACACTTGATCTTAGCCAAAAGGCCGAGAAGCGATAACCCGAACGGGCCGCGCGTTGCCCGAGCCTGCCCGATACTGCTGTTCAGCCCTTGCAGCGATTCAGCCTACTTCTAGGCAATTCCATGGGGCCCTGCAGGCTCACACACTCACAGCTACACGGGAGGTGAATAAAGGCCGGAGAGGAAGCCAGACAGGATTTGCTTCTTTTGCTTGCACCACAATGCAGTGCTGAAAGAGGAGGAATCTACATAAAAACGCCTTCCTGGCAACGCCCAAATGCCCTGCTGCCATGCAGATAAACACTGGCAGCGGCAGCAAGTGCATGCCCACAGCCACCCCTTGTTCCTTCACACCTTGTATCAGCTGTAATCCAGTCCAGTCCAGTGCTGCCTGCTGAGCAGCACTGACCAACACTGCCTGGGCCCAGGCTTTTATCTCTGAGGCCCCATTATGATGTCAGAAAGCTGGCTCTGGAATCCTGAGGGCTCCACTATGACACGTGCAAAGTTCCGTCTGAACTTTATATAAGACGGTGAGGCTCAGTCAGTCACTCAGTGTTGCCTGAGAGGGCAACACTGCAACAGCCGGCCGCCAGGCTGTCTTTTTTTTGCACAGCTAGTTGCCTCCAGGAGGCCACAAGAGGGAGACAAGGGACTGCAAAATGGAAAATAGGCATCCACCAACTTTACAGACAACTTCTCCTTGCTCCTACAACCTCCATCCTTGCACAGTTTGTTATTCTTCTAGGTAACATAGTAACAAATCCAAATTGCTGCTCTCTTTGTAGGCAAGCAAGGCTTTGTTGCAACTGCAATTCTTACTTCTTCTTGAAATGTAGGGACGACAGTACATTCCATCACATCCATCTAGTGTACACAGGTAGGTCCATTGTGGCGGGCAGGCGAGCGGGCGGGCTGCTTTATTGGCTGTTTGCTGTTCCCCTACTCCACTCCACTATTTGACTGTTGTGCTGCATCAATCAATCAATCAATCAATCAATCAATCAATCAATCAATCAGTGGCTGGCTCAGGTGCAGCTCTTTAACTTACCTAAAAGGGAGGGCGGAGAGAAGACAAGGAAGGTGAATGAGGTGTTCCAATGTGAAATGCCGGAAACACAGAAACACAGACGACACACAACAAGAGGTGGCAATCTATTCATTAATTGCATTTAATCAATGAGCTCATTATCACTCATGCATTGTCCAACAGGTGTTGAAATAATGGGATTAAAAGGGGAGATCCCTTCAGAAAGACAGAAACAATAGCAAAGACAAAAAACACTTTTGGAATCTGCTTTTAGTCAACACATAAGGAAAGGGTGCACCGGTCCTGGAAATACTGCAATACCAGGTCAATGCGTGGAGTGGACAGAGCAAGCTCTATTTCCATCTCCCTGTTCTAAAAATCCATTTAATATATGGTCCCCAGATAGGGGACGTATCAGATATTAAACTGATAAGAACAGATACTACACTTGATCTTAGCCAAAAGGCCGAGAAGCGATAACCCGAACGGGCCGCGCGTTGCCCGAGCCTGCCCGATACTGCTGTTCAGCCCTTGCAGCGATTCAGCCTACTTCTAGGCAATTCCATGGGGCCCTGCAGGCTCACACACTCACAGCTACACGGGAGGTGAATAAAGGCCGGAGAGGAAGCCAGACAGGATTTGCTTCTTTTGCTTGCACCACAATGCAGTGCTGAAAGAGGAGGAATCTACATAAAAACGCCTTCCTGGCAACGCCCAAATGCCCTGCTGCCATGCAGATAAACACTGGCAGTGGCAGCAAGTGCATGCCCACAGCCACCCCTTGTTCCTTCACACCTTGTATCAGCTGTAATCCAGTCCAGTCCAGTGCTGCCTGCTGAGCAGCACTGACCAACACTGCCTGGGCCCAGGCTTTTATCTCTGAGGCCCCATTATGATGTCAGAAAGCTGGCTCTGGAATCCTGAGGGCTCCACTATGACACGTGCAAAGTTCCGTCTGAACTTTATATAAGACGGTGAGGCTCAGTCAGTCACTCAGTGTTGCCTGAGAGGGCAACACTGCAACAGCCGGCCGCCAGGCTGTCTTTTTTTTGCACAGCTAGTTGCCTCCAGGAGGCCACAAGAGGGAGACAAGGGACTGCAAAATGGAAAATAGGCATCCACCAACTTTACAGACAACTTCTCCTTGCTCCTACAACCTCCATCCTTGCACAGTTTGTTATTCTTCTAGGTAACATAGTAACAAATCCAAATTGCTGCTCTCTTTGTAGGCAAGCAAGGCTTTGTTGCAACTGCAATTCTTACTTCTTCTTGAAATGTAGGGACGACAGTACATTCCATCACATCCATCTAGTGTACACAGGTAGGTCCATTGTGGCGGGCAGGCGAGCGGGCGGGCTGCTTTATTGGCTGTTTGCTGTTCCCCTACTCCACTCCACTATTTGACTGTTGTGCTGCATCAATCAATCAATCAATCAATCAATCAATCAATCAATCAATCAAGCAATCAATCAGTGGCTGGCTCAGGTGCAGCTCTTTAACTTACCTAAAAGGGAGGGCGGAGAGAAGACAAGGAAGGTGAATGAGGTGTTCCAATGTGAAATGCCGGAAACACAGAAACACAGACGACACACAACAAGAGGTGGCAATCTATTCATTAATTGCATTTAATCAATGAGCTCATTATCACTCATGCATTGTCCAACAGGTGTTGAAATAATGGGATTAAAAGGGGAGATCCCTTCAGAAAGACAGAAACAATAGCAAAGACAAAAAACACTTTTGGAATCTGCTTTTAGTCAACACATAAGGAAAGGGTGCACCGGTCCTGGAAATACTGCAATACCAGGTCAATGCGTGGAGTGGACAGAGCAAGCTCTATTTCCATCTCCCTGTTCTAAAAATCCATTTAATATATGGTCCCCAGATAGGGGACGTATCAGATATTAAACTGATAAGAACAGATACTACACTTGATCTTAGCCAAAAGGCCGAGAAGCGATAACCCGAACGGGCCGCGCGTTGCCCGAGCCTGCCCGATACTGCTGTTCAGCCCTTGCAGCGATTCAGCCTACTTCTAGGCAATTCCATGGGGCCCTGCAGGCTCACACACTCACAGCTACACGGGAGGTGAATAAAGGCCGGAGAGGAAGCCAGACAGGATTTGCTTCTTTTGCTTGCACCACAATGCAGTGCTGAAAGAGGAGGAATCTACATAAAAACGCCTTCCTGGCAACGCCAAATGCCCTGCTGCCATGCAGATAAACACTGGCAGCGGCAGCAAGTGCATGCCCACAGCCACCCCTTGTTCCTTCACACCTTGTATCAGCTGTAATCCAGTGCAGTCCAGTGCTGCCTGCTGAGCAGCACTGACCAACACTGCCTGGGCCCAGGCTTTTATCTCTGAGGCCCCATTATGATGTCAGAAAGCTGGCTCTGGAATCCTGAGGGCTCCACTATGACACGTGCAAAGTTCCGTCTGAACTTTATATAAGACGGTGAGGCTCAGTCAGTCACTCAGTGTTGCCTGAGAGGGCAACACTGCAACAGCCGGCCGCCAGGCTGTCTTTTTTTTGCACAGCTAGTTGCCTCCAGGAGGCCACAAGAGGGAGACAAGGGACTGCAAAATGGAAAATAGGCATCCACCAACTTTACAGACAACTTCTCCTTGCTCCTACAACCTCCATCCTTGCACAGTTTGTTATTCTTCTAGGTAACATAGTAACAAATCCAAATTGCTGCTCTCTTTGTAGGCAAGCAAGGCTTTGTTGCAACTGCAATTCTTACTTCTTCTTGAAATGTAGGGACGACAGTACATTCCATCACATCCATCTAGTGTACACAGGTAGGTCCATTGTGGCGGGCAGGCGAGCGGGCGGGCTGCTTTATTGGCTGTTTGCTGTTCCCCTACTCCACTCCACTATTTGACTGTTGTGCTGCATCAATCAATCAATCAATCAATCAATCAATCAATCAATCAATCAATCAATCAATCAGTGGCTGGCTCAGGTGCAGCTCTTTAACTTACCTAAAAGGGAGGGCGGAGAGAAGACAAGGAAGGTGAATGAGGTGTTCCAATGTGAAATGCCGGAAACACAGAAACACAGACGACACACAACAAGAGGTGGCAATCTATTCATTAATTGCATTTAATCAATGAGCTCATTATCACTCATGCATTGTCCAACAGGTGTTGAAATAATGGGATTAAAAGGGGAGATCCCTTCAGAAAGACAGAAACAATAGCAAAGACAAAAAACACTTTTGGAATCTGCTTTTAGTCAACACATAAGGAAAGGGTGCACCGGTCCTGGAAATACTGCAATACCAGGTCAATGCGTGGAGTGGACAGAGCAAGCTCTATTTCCATCTCCCTGTTCTAAAAATCCATTTAATATATGGTCCCCAGATAGGGGACGTATCAGATATTAAACTGATAAGAACAGATACTACACTTGATCTTAGCCAAAAGGCCGAGAAGCGATAACCCGAACGGGCCGCGCGTTGCCCGAGCCTGCCCGATACTGCTGTTCAGCCCTTGCAGCGATTCAGCCTACTTCTAGGCAATTCCATGGGGCCCTGCAGGCTCACACACTCACAGCTACACGGGAGGTGAATAAAGGCCGGAGAGGAAGCCAGACAGGATTTGCTTCTTTTGCTTGCACCACAATGCAGTGCTGAAAGAGGAGGAATCTACATAAAAACGCCTTCCTGGCAACGCCCAAATGCCCTGCTGCCATGCAGATAAACACTGGCAGTGGCAGCAAGTGCATGCCCACAGCCACCCCTTGTTCCTTCACACCTTGTATCAGCTGTAATCCAGTCCAGTCCGGTGCTGCCTGCTGAGCAGCACTGACCAACACTGCCTGGGCCCAGGCTTTTATCTCTGAGGCCCCATTATGATGTCAGAAAGCTGGCTCTGGAATCCTGAGGGCTCCACTATGACACGTGCAAAGTTCCGTCTGAACTTTATATAAGACGGTGAGGCTCAGTCAGTCACTCAGTGTTGCCTGAGAGGGCAACACTGCAACAGCCGGCCGCCAGGCTGTCTTTTTTTTGCACAGCTAGTTGCCTCCAGGAGGCCACAAGAGGGAGACAAGGGACTGCAAAATGGAAAATAGGCATCCACCAACTTTACAGACAACTTCTCCTTGCTCCTACAACCTCCATCCTTGCACAGTTTGTTATTCTTCTAGGTAACATAGTAACAAATCCAAATTGCTGCTCTCTTTGTAGGCAAGCAAGGCTTTGTTGCAACTGCAATTCTTACTTCTTCTTGAAATGTAGGGACGACAGTACATTCCATCACATCCATCTAGTGTACACAGGTAGGTCCATTGTGGCGGGCAGGCGAGCGGGCGGGCTGCTTTATTGGCTGTTTGCTGTTCCCCTACTCCACTCCACTATTTGACTGTTGTGCTGCATCAATCAATCAATCAATCAATCAATCAATCAATCAATCAATCAATCAGTGGCTGGCTCAGGTGCAGCTCTTTAACTTACCTAAAAGGGAGGGCGGAGAGAAGACAAGGAAGGTGAATGAGGTGTTCCAATGTGAAATGCCGGAAACACAGAAACACAGACGACACACAACAAGAGGTGGCAATCTATTCATTAATTGCATTTAATCAATGAGCTCATTATCACTCATGCATTGTCCAACAGGTGTTGAAATAATGGGATTAAAAGGGGAGATCCCTTCAGAAAGACAGAAACAATAGCAAAGACAAAAAACACTTTTGGAATCTGCTTTTAGTCAACACATAAGGAAAGGGTGCACCGGTCCTGGAAATACTGCAATACCAGGTCAATGCGTGGAGTGGACAGAGCAAGCTCTATTTCCATCTCCCTGTTCTAAAAATCCATTTAATATATGGTCCCCAGATAGGGGACGTATCAGATATTAAACTGATAAGAACAGATACTACACTTGATCTTAGCCAAAAGGCCGAGAAGCGATAACCCGAACGGGCCGCGCGTTGCCCGAGCCTGCCCGATACTGCTGTTCAGCCCTTGCAGCGATTCAGCCTACTTCTAGGCAATTCCATGGGGCCCTGCAGGCTCACACACTCACAGCTACACGGGAGGTGAATAAAGGCCGGAGAGGAAGCCAGACAGGATTTGCTTCTTTTGCTTGCACCACAATGCAGTGCTGAAAGAGGAGGAATCTACATAAAAACGCCTTCCTGGCAACGCCCAAATGCCCTGCTGCCATGCAGATAAACACTGGCAGCGGCAGCAAGTGCATGCCCACAGCCACCCCTTGTTCCTTCACACCTTGTATCAGCTGTAATCCAGTCCAGTCCAGTGCTGCCTGCTGAGCAGCACTGACCAACACTGCCTGGGCCCAGGCTTTTATCTCTGAGGCCCCATTATGATGTCAGAAAGCTGGCTCTGGAATCCTGAGGGCTCCACTATGACACGTGCAAAGTTCCGTCTGAACTTTATATAAGACGGTGAGGCTCAGTCAGTCACTCAGTGTTGCCTGAGAGGGCAACACTGCAACAGCCGGCCGCCAGGCTGTCTTTTTTTTGCACAGCTAGTTGCCTCCAGGAGGCCACAAGAGGGAGACAAGGGACTGCAAAATGGAAAATAGGCATCCACCAACTTTACAGACAACTTTTCCTTGCTCCTACAACCTCCATCCTTGCACAGTTTGTTATTCTTCTAGGTAACATAGTAACAAATCCAAATTGCTGCTCTCTTTGTAGGCAAGCAAGGCTTTGTTGCAACTGCAATTCTTACTTCTTCTTGAAATGTAGGGACGACAGTACATTCCATCACATCCATCTAGTGTACACAGGTAGGTCCATTGTGGCGGGCAGGCGAGCGGGCGGGCTGCTTTATTGGCTGTTTGCTGTTCCCCTACTCCACTCCACTATTTGACTGTTGTGCTGCATCAATCAATCAATCAATCAATCAATCAATCAATCAATCAATCAATCAATCAATCAGTGGCTGGCTCAGGTGCAGCTCTTTAACTTACCTAAAAGGGAGGGCGGAGAGAAGACAAGGAAGGTGAATGAGGTGTTCCAATGTGAAATGCCGGAAACACAGAAACACAGACGACACACAACAAGAGGTGGCAATCTATTCATTAATTGCATTTAATCAATGAGCTCATTATCACTCATGCATTGTCCAACAGGTGTTGAAATAATGGGATTAAAAGGGGAGATCCCTTCAGAAAGACAGAAACAATAGCAAAGACAAAAAACACTTTTGGAATCTGCTTTTAGTCAACACATAAGGAAAGGGTGCACCGGTCCTGGAAATACTGCAATACCAGGTCAATGCGTGGAGTGGACAGAGCAAGCTCTATTTCCATCTCCCTGTTCTAAAAATCCATTTAATATATGGTCCCCAGATAGGGGACGTATCAGATATTAAACTGATAAGAACAGATACTACACTTGATCTTAGCCAAAAGGCCGAGAAGCGATAACCCGAACGGGCCGCGCGTTGCCCGAGCCTGCCCGATACTGCTGTTCAGCCCTTGCAGCGATTCAGCCTACTTCTAGGCAATTCCATGGGGCCCTGCAGGCTCACACACTCACAGCTACACGGGAGGTGAATAAAGGCCGGAGAGGAAGCCAGACAGGATTTGCTTCTTTTGCTTGCACCACAATGCAGTGCTGAAAGAGGAGGAATCTACATAAAAACGCCTTCCTGGCAACGCCCAAATGCCCTGCTGCCATGCAGATAAACACTGGCAGCGGCAGCAAGTGCATGCCCACAGCCACCCCTTGTTCCTTCACACCTTGTATCAGCTGTAATCCAGTCCAGTCCAGTGCTGCCTGCTGAGCAGCACTGACCAACACTGCCTGGGCCCAGGCTTTTATCTCTGAGGCCCCATTATGATGTCAGAAAGCTGGCTCTGGAATCCTGAGGGCTCCACTATGACACGTGCAAAGTTCCGTCTGAACTTTATATAAGACGGTGAGGCTCAGTCAGTCACTCAGTGTTGCCTGAGAGGGCAACACTGCAACAGCCGGCCGCCAGGCTGTCTTTTTTTTGCACAGCTAGTTGCCTCCAGGAGGCCACAAGAGGGAGACAAGGGACTGCAAAATGGAAAATAGGCATCCACCAACTTTACAGACAACTTCTCCTTGCTCCTACAACCTCCATCCTTGCACAGTTTGTTATTCTTCTAGGTAACATAGTAACAAATCCAAATTGCTGCTCTCTTTGTAGGCAAGCAAGGCTTTGTTGCAACTGCAATTCTTACTTCTTCTTGAAATGTAGGGACGACAGTACATTCCATCACATCCATCTAGTGTACACAGGTAGGTCCATTGTGGCGGGCAGGCGAGCGGGCGGGCTGCTTTATTGGCTGTTTGCTGTTCCCCTACTCCACTCCACTATTTGACTGTTGTGCTGCATCAATCAATCAATCAATCAATCAATCAATCAATCAATCAATCAATCAATCAATCAGTGGCTGGCTCAGGTGCAGCTCTTTAACTTACCTAAAAGGGAGGGCGGAGAGAAGACAAGGAAGGTGAATGAGGTGTTCCAATGTGAAATGCCGG